>NW_026778002.1:0-58942 GCF_028023285.1 Balaenoptera ricei
CTCGGTTTAGGGTACGGGTTAGGATTAGGGTACGTGTTAGGTTTAGGGTAGGGGTTAGGGTTAGGATTCGTGTTAGGGTTAGGGTAGTTATTAAACCTATCCCACTCTCTAGATACCCCTTAGCACGTAAAGGAATATTATTTGGGGGTCCAGCCATGGAGAAGAGTTTAGACACTAGGATAAGATAAGGAACACACCCATTATACAGAAATCACATTAGGATTCTCTTTTTAAGCTGTTCCTTAAAACACTAGTGCTTAGGAAATCTATTGGAGGCAGAAGCAGTCAAGGGTAGCCTAGGGTTAGGGTTAGGCTTAGGGTTAGGGTTAGGGTACGGCTTAGGGTACGGGTTCGGGGAGGGGTCCGTGTACGGTGTAGGGTATGGGTTAGGGTTAGGGTTAGTGTTAGGGTTAGGGCTCATTTTAGGGTACGGGTTAGGATTAGAGTACTTGTTAGGTTTAGGGTAGGGGTTAGGGTTAGGGTACGCGTTAGGGTTAGGGTAGTTATTAAACCTATCCCACTCTCTAGATACCCCTTAGCACGTAAAGGAATATTATTTGGGGGTCCAGCCATGGAGAAGAATTTAGACACTAGGATAAGATAAGGAACACACCCATTATAAAGAAATCACATTAGGATTCTCTTTTTAAGCTGTTCCTTAAAACACTAGTGCTTAGGAAATCTATTGGAAGCAGAAGCAGTCAAGGGTAGCCTAGGGTTAGGGTTAGGCTTAGGGTTAGGGTTAGGGTACGGCTTAGGGTACGGGTTCGGGGAGGGGTCCGTGTACGGTGTAGGGTATGGGTTAGGGTTAGGGTTAGGGTTAGTGTTAGGGTTAGGGCTCGGTTTAGGGTACGGGTTACGATTAGGGTACATGTTAGGGTTAGGGTAGGGGTTAGGGTTAGGAAACGCGTTAGGGTTAGGGTTGTTATTAAACCTATCCCATTCTCTAGATACCCCTTAGCACATAAAGGAATATTATTTGGGGGTCCAGCCATGGAGAAGAGTTTAGACACTAGGATAAGATAAGGAACACACCCATTATACAGAAATCACATTAGGATTCTCTTTTTAAGCTGTTCCTTAAAACACTAGTGCTTAGGAAATCTATTGGAGGCAGAAGCAGTCAAGGGTAGCCTAGGGTTAGGGTTAGGCTTAGGGTTAGGGTTAGGGTACGGCTTAGGGTACGGGTTCGGGGAGGGGTCCGTGTACGGTGTAGGGTATGGGTTAGGGTTAGGGTTAGGGTTAGTGTTAGGGTTAGGGCTCGGTTTAGGGTACGGGTTAGGATTAGGGTACGTGTTAGGGTTAGGGTAGGGGTTAGGGTTAGTATACGCGTTAGGGTTAGGGTTGTTATTAAACCTATCCCATTCTCTAGATACCCCTTAGCACGTAAAGGAATATTATTTGGGGGTCCAGCCATGGAGAAGAGTTTAGACACTAGGATAAGATAAGGAACACACCCATTATACAGAAATCACATTAGGATTCTCTTTTTAAGCTGTTCCTTAAAACACTAGTGCTTAGGAAATCTATTGGAGGCAGAAGCAGTCAAGGGTAGCCTAGGGTTAGGGTTAGGCTTAGGGTTAGGGTTAGGGTACGGCTTAGGGTACGGGTTCGGGGAGGGGTCCGTGTACGGTGTAGGGTATGGGTTAGGGTTAGGGTTAGGGTTAGTGTTAGGGTTAGGGCTCGGTTTAGGGTACGGGTTAGGATTAGGGTACGTGTTAGGGTTAGGGTAGGGGTTAGGGTTAGGATACGCGTTAGGGTTAGGGTTGTTATTAAACCTATCCCATTCTCTAGATACCCGTTAGCACGTAAAGGAATATTATTTGGGGGTCCAGCCATGGAGAAGAGTTTAGACACTAGGATAAGATAAGGAACACACCCATTATAAAGAAATCACATTAGGATTCTCTTTTTAAGCTGTTCCTTAAAACACTAGTGCTTAGGAAATCTATTGGAGGCAGAAGCAGTCAAGGGTAGCCTAGGGTTAGGGTTAGGCTTAGGGTTAGGGTTAGGGTACGGCTTAGGGTACGGGTTCGGGGAGGGGTCCGTGTACGGTGTAGGGTATGGGTTAGGGTTAGGGTTAGGGTTAGTGTTAGGGTTAGGGCTCATTTTAGGGAACGGGTTAGGATTAGAGTACGTGTTAGGTTTAGGGTAGGGGTTAGGGTTAGGGTACGCGTTAGGGTTAGGGTAGTTATTAAACCTATCCCACTGTCTAGATACCCCTTAGCAAGTAAAGGAATATTATTTGGGGGTCCAGCCATGGAGAAGAATTTAGACACTAGGATAAGATAAGGAACACACCCATTATAAAGAAATCACGTTAGGATTCTCTTTTTAAGCTGTTCCTTAAAACACTAGTGCTTAGGAAATCTATTGGAGGCAGAAGCAGTCAAGGGTAGCCTAGGGTTAGGGTTAGGCTTAGGGTTAGGGTTAGGGTACGGCTTAGGGTACGGGTTCGGGGAGGGGTCCGTGTACGGTGTAGGGTATGGGTTAGGGTTAGGGTTAGGGCTCATTTTAGGGAACGGGTTAGGATTAGAGTACGTGTTAGGTTTAGGGTAGGGGTTAGGGTTAGGGTACGCGTTAGGGTTAGGGTAGTTATTAAACCTATCCCACTGTCTAGATACCCCTTAGCAAGTAAAGGAATATTATTTGGGGGTCCAGCCATGGAGAAGAATTTAGACACTAGGATAAGATAAGGAACACACCCATTATAAAGAAATCACGTTAGGATTCTCTTTTTAAGCTGTTCCTTAAAACACTAGTGCTTAGGAAATCTATTGGAGGCAGAAGCAGTCAAGGGTAGCCTAGGGTTAGGGTTAGGCTTAGGGTTAGGGTTAGGGTACGGCTTAGGGTACGGGTTCGGGGAGGGGTCCGTGTACGGTGTAGGGTATGGGTTAGGGTTAGGGTTAGGGTTAGTGTTAGGGTTAGGGCTCATTTTAGGGAACGGGTTAGGATTAGAGTACGTGTTAGGTTTAGGGTAGGGGTTAGGGTTAGGGTACGCGTTAGGGTTAGGGTAGTTATTAAACCTATCCCACTCTCTAGATACCCCTTAGCAAGTAAAGGAATATTATTTGGGGGTCCAGCCATGGAGAAGAATTTAGACACTAGGATAAGATAAGGAACACACCCATTATAAAGAAATCACGTTAGGATTCTCTTTTTAAGCTGTTCCTTAAAACACTAGTGCTTAGGAAATCTATTGGAGGCAGAAGCAGTCAAGGGTAGCCTAGGGTAAGGGTTAGGCTTAGGGTTAGGGTTAGGGTACGGCTTAGGGTACGGGTTCGGGGAGGGGTCCGTGTACGGTGTAGGGTATGGTTTAGGGTTAGGGTTAGGGTTAGTGTTAGGTTTAGGGCTCATTTTAGGGTATGGGTTAGGATTAGAGTACGTGTTAGGTTTAGGGTAGGGGTTAGGGTTAGGGTACGCGTTAGGGTTAGGGTAGTTATTAAACCTATCCCACTCTCTAGATACCCCTTAGCACGTAAAGGAATATTATTTGGGGGTCCAGCCATGGAGAAGAGTTTAGACACTAGGATAAGATAAGGAACACACCCATTATAAAGAAATCACATTAGGATTCTCTTTTTAAGCTGTTCCTTAAAACACTAGTGCTTAGGAAATCTATTGGAGGCAGAAGCAGTCAAGGGTAGCCTAGGGTTAGGGTTAGGCTTAGGGTTAGGGTTAGGGTACGGCTTAGGGTACGGGTTCGGGGAGGGGTCCGTGTACGGTGTAGGGTATGGGTTAGGGTTAGGGTTAGGGTTAGTGTTAGGGTTAGGGCTCATTTTAGGGAACAGGTTAGGATTAGAGTACGTGTTAGGTTTAGGGTAGGGGTTAGGGTTAGGGTACGCGTTAGGGTTAGGGTAGTTATTAAACCTATCCCACTCTCTAGATACCCCTTAGCAAGTAAAGGAATATTATTTGGGGGTCCAGCCATGGAGAAGAATTTAGACACTAGGATAAGATAAGGAACACACCCATTATAAAGAAATCACGTTAGGATTCTCTTTTTAAGCTGTTCCTTAAAACACTAGTGCTTAGGAAATCTATTGGAGGCAGAAGCAGTCAAGGGTAGCCTAGGGTTAGGGTTAGGCTTAGGGTTAGGGTTAGGGTACGGCTTAGGGTACGGGTTCGGGGAGGGGTCCGTGTACGGTGTAGGGTATGGGTTAGGGTTAGGGTTAGGGTTAGTGTTAGGGTTAGGGCTCATTTTAGGGAACGGGTTAGGATTAGAGTACGTGTTAGGTTTAGGGTAGGGGTTAGGGTTAGGGTACGCGTTAGGGTTAGGGTAGTTATTAAACCTATCCCACTCTCTAGATACCCCTTAGCAAGTAAAGGAATATTATTTGGGGGTCCAGCCATGGAGAAGAATTTAGACACTAGGATAAGATAAGGAACACACCCATTATAAAGAAATCACGTTAGGATTATCTTTTTAAGCTGTTCCTTAAAACACTAGTGCTTAGGAAATCTATTGGAGGCAGAAGCAGTCAAGGGTAGCCTAGGGTTAGGGTTAGGCTTAGGGTTAGGGTTAGGGTACGGCTTAGGGTACGGGTTCGGGGAGGGGTCCGTGTACGGTGTAGGGTATGGGTTAGGGTTAGGGTTAGGGTTAGTGTTAGGGTTAGGGCTCGGTTTAGGGTACGGGTTAGGTTTAGGGTACGTGTTAGGTTTAGGGTAGGGGTTAGGGTTAGGATACGCGTTAGGGTTAGGGTAGTTATTAAACCTATCCCACTCTCTAGATACCCGTTAGCACGTAAAGGAATATTATTTGGGGGTCCAGCCATGGAGAAGAGTTTAGACACTAGGATAAGATAAGGAACACACCCATTATAAAGAAATCACATTAGGATTCTCTTTTTAAGCTGTTCCTTAAAACACTATTGCTTAGGAAATCTATTGGAGGCAGAAGCAGTCAAGGGTAGCCTAGGGTTAGGGTTAGGCTTAGGGTTAGGGTTAGGGTACGGCTTAGGGTATGGGTTCGGGGAGGGGTCCGTGTACGGTGTAGGGTATGGGTTAGGGTTAGGGTTAGGGTTAGTGTTAGGGTTAGGGCTCGGTTTAGGGTACGGGTTAGGATTAGGGTACGTGTTAGGTTTAGGGTAGGGGTTAGGGTTAGGATACGTGTTAGGGTTAGGGTAGTTATTAAACCTATCCCACTCTCTAGATACCCCTTAGCACGTAAAGGAATATTATTTGGGGGTCCAGCCATGGAGAAGAGTTTAGACACTAGGATAAGATAAGGAACACACCCATTATACAGAAATCACATTAGGATTCTCTTTTTAAGCTGTTCCTTAAAACACTAGTGCTTAGGAAATCTATTGGAGGCAGAAGCAGTCAAGGGTAGCCTAGGGTTAGGGTTAGGCTTAGGGTTAGGGTTAGGGTACGGCTTAGGGTACGGGTTCGGGGAGGGGTCCGTGTACGGTGTAGGGTATGGGTTAGGGTTAGGGTTAGGGTTAGTGTTAGGGTTAGGGCTCGGTTTAGGGTACGGGTTAGGATTAGGGTACGTGTTAGGGTTAGGGTAGGGGTTAGGGTTAGGATACGCGTTAGGGTTAGGGTTGTTATTAAACCTATCCCATTCTCTAGATACCCGTTAGCACGTAAAGGAATATTATTTGGGGGTCCAGCCATGGAGAAGAGTTTAGACACTAGGATAAGATAAGGAACACACCCATTATAAAGAAATCACATTAGGATTCTCTTTTTAAGCTGTTCCTTAAAACACTAGTGCTTAGGAAATCTATTGGAGGCAGAAGCAGTCAAGGGTAGCCTAGGGTTAGGGTTAGGCTTAGGGTTAGGGTTAGGGTACGGCTTAGGGTACGGGTTCGGGGAGGGGTCCGTGTACGGTGTAGGGTATGGGTTAGGGTTAGGGTTAGGGTTAGTGTTAGGGTTAGGGCTCATTTTAGGGTACGGGTTAGGATTAGAGTACGTGTTAGGTTTAGGGTAGGGGTTAGGGTTAGGGTACGCGTTAGGGTTAGGGTAGTTATTAAACCTATCCCACTCTCTAGATACCCCTTAGCACGTAAAGGAATATTATTTGGGGGTCCAGCCATGGAGAAGAATTTAGACACTAGGATAATATAAGGAACACACCCATTATACAGAAATCACATTAGGATTCTCTTTTTAAGCTGTTCCTTAAAACACTAGTGCTTAGGAAATCTATTGGAAGCAGAAGCAGTCAAGGGTAGCCTAGGGTTAGCGTTAGGCTTAGGGTTAGGGTTAGGGTACGGCTTAGGGTACGGGTTCGGGGAGGGGTCCGTGTACGGTGTAGGGTATGGGTTAGGGTTAGGGTTAGTGTTAGGGTTAGGGCTCGGTTTAGGGTACGGCTTAGGATTAGGTTACGTGTTTGGTTTAGGGTAGGGGTTAGGGTTAGGATACGCGTTAGGGTTAGGGTAGTTATTAAACCTATCCCACTCTCTAGATACCCCTTAGCACGTAAAGGAATATTATTTGGGGGTCCAGCCATGGAGAAGAGTTTAGACACTAGGATAAGATAAGGAACACACCCATTATAAAGAAATCACATTAGGATTCTCTTTTTAAGCTGTTCCTTAAAACACTAGTGCTTAGGAAATCTATTGGAGGCAGAAGCAGTCAAGGGTAGCCTAGGGTTAGGGTTAGGCTTAGGGTTAGTGTTAGGGTACGGCTTAGGGTATGGTTTCGGGGAGGGGTCCGTGTACGGTGTAGGGTATGGGTTAGGGTTAGGGTTAGGGTTAGTGTTAGGGTTAGGGCTCGGTTTAGGGTACGGGTTAGGATTAGGGTACGTGTTAGGTTTAGGGTAGGGGTTAGGGTTAGGATACGTGTTAGGGTTAGGGTAGTTATTAAACCTATCCCACTCTCTAGATACCCCTTAGCACGTAAAGGAATATTATTTGGGGGTCCAGCCATGGAGAAGAGTTTAGACACTAGGATAAGATAAGGAACACACCCATTATACAGAAATCACATTAGGATTCTCTTTTTAAGCTGTTCCTTAAAACACTAGTGCTTAGGAAATCTATTGGAGGCAGAAGCAGTCAAGGGTAGCCTAGGGTTAGGGTTAGGCTTAGGGTTAGGGTTAGGGTACGGCTTAGGGTACGGGTTCGGGGAGGGGTCCGTGTACGGTGTAGGGTATGGGTTAGGGTTAGGGTTAGTGTTAGGGTTAGGGCTCATTTTAGGGTACGGGTTAGGATTAGAGTACTTGTTAGGTTTAGGGTAGGGGTTAGGGTTAGGGTACGCGTTAGGGTTAGGGTAGTTATTAAACCTATCCCACTCTCTAGATACCCCTTAGCACGTAAAGGAATATTATTTGGGGGTCCAGCCATGGAGAAGAATTTAGACACTAGGATAAGATAAGGAACACACCCATTATAAAGAAATCACATTAGGATTCTCTTTTTAAGCTGTTCCTTAAAACACTAGTGCTTAGGAAATCTATTGGAGGCAGAAGCAGTCAAGGGTAGCCTAGGGTTAGGGTTAGGCTTAGGGTTAGGGTTAGGGTACGGCTTAGGGTACGGGTTCGGGGAGGGGTCCGTGTACGGTGTAGGGTATGGGTTAGGGTTAGGGTTAGGGTTAGTGTTAGGGTTAGGGCTCATTTTAGGGTACGGGTTAGGATTAGAGTACTTGTTAGGTTTAGGGTAGGGGTTAGGGTTAGGGCACGCGTTAGGGTTAGGGTAGTTATTAAACCTATCCCACTCTCTAGATACCCCTTAGCACGTAAAGGAATATTATTTGGGGGTCCAGCCATGGAGAAGAATTTAGACACTAGGATAAGATAAGGAACACACCCATTATAAAGAAATCACATTAGGATTCTCTTTTTAAGCTGTTCCTTAAAACACTAGTGCTTAGGAAATCTATTGGAAGCAGAAGCAGTCAAGGGTAGCCTAGGGTTAGGGTTAGGCTTAGGGTTAGGGTTAGGGTACGGCTTATGGTACGGGTTCGGGGAGGGGTCCGTGTACGGTGTAGGGTATGGGTTAGGGTTAGGGTTAGGGTTAGTGTTAGGGTTAGGGCTCGGTTTAGGGTACGGGTTACGATTAGGGTACATGTTAGGGTTAGGGTAGGGGTTAGGGTTAGGGTACGCGTTAGGGTTAGGGTAGTTATTAAACCTATCCCACTCTCTAGATACCCCTTAGCAAGTAAAGGAATATTATTTGGGGGTCCAGCCATGGAGAAGAATTTAGACACTAGGATAAGATAAGGAACACACCCATTATAAAGAAATCACGTTAGGATTCTCTTTTTAAGCTGTTCCTTAAAACACTAGTGCTTAGGAAATCTATTGGAGGCAGAAGCAGTCAAGGGTAGCCTAGGGTAAGGGTTAGGCTTAGGGTTAGGGTTAGGGTACGGCTTAGGGTACGGGTTCGGGGAGGGGTCCGTGTACGGTGTAGGGTATGGTTTAGGGTTAGGGTTAGGGTTAGTGTTAGGTTTAGGGCTCATTTTAGGGTATGGGTTAGGATTAGAGTACGTGTTAGGTTTAGGGTAGGGGTTAGGGTTAGGGTACGCGTTAGGGTTAGGGTAGTTATTAAACCTATCCCACTCTCTAGATACCCCTTAGCACGTAAAGGAATATTATTTGGGGGTCCAGCCATGGAGAAGAGTTTAGACACTAGGATAAGATAAGGAACACACCCATTATAAAGAAATCACATTAGGATTCTCTTTTTAAGCTGTTCCTTAAAACACTAGTGCTTAGGAAATCTATTGGAGGCAGAAGCAGTCAAGGGTAGCCTAGGGTTAGGGTTAGGCTTAGGGTTAGGGTTAGGGTACGGCTTAGGGTACGGGTTCGGGGAGGGGTCCGTGTACGGTGTAGGGTATGGGTTAGGGTTAGGGTTAGGGTTAGTGTTAGGGTTAGGGCTCATTTTAGGGAACGGGTTAGGATTAGAGTACGTGTTAGGTTTAGGGTAGGGGTTAGGGTTAGGGTACGCGTTAGGGTTAGGGTAGTTATTAAACCTATCCCACTCTCTAGATACCCCTTAGCAAGTAAAGGAATATTATTTGGGGGTCCAGCCATGGAGAAGAATTTAGACACTAGGATAAGATAAGGAACACACCCATTATAAAGAAATCACGTTAGGATTCTCTTTTTAAGCTGTTCCTTAAAACACTAGTGCTTAGGAAATCTATTGGAGGCAGAAGCAGTCAAGGGTAGCCTAGGGTTAGGGTTAGGCTTAGGGTTAGGGTTAGGGTACGGCTTAGGGTACGGGTTCGGGGAGGGGTCCGTGTACGGTGTAGGGTATGGGTTAGGGTTAGGGTTAGGGTTAGTGTTAGGGTTAGGGCTCATTTTAGGGAACGGGTTAGGATTAGAGTACGTGTTAGGTTTAGGGTAGGGGTTAGGGTTAGGGTACGCGTTAGGGTTAGGGTAGTTATTAAACCTATCCCACTCTCTAGATACCCCTTAGCAAGTAAAGGAATATTATTTGGGGGTCCAGCCATGGAGAAGAATTTAGACACTAGGATAAGATAAGGAACAAACCCATTATAAAGAAATCACGTTAGGATTATCTTTTTAAGCTGTTCCTTAAAACACTAGTGCTTAGGAAATCTATTGGAGGCAGAAGCAGTCAAGGGTAGCCTAGGGTTAGGGTTAGGCTTAGGGTTAGGGTTAGGGTACGGCTTAGGGTACGGGTTCGGGGAGGGGTCCGTGTACGGTGTAGGGTATGGGTTAGGGTTAGGGTTAGGGTTAGTGTTAGGGTTAGGGCTCGGTTTAGGGTACGGGTTAGGTTTAGGGTACGTGTTAGGTTTAGGGTAGGGGTTAGGGTTAGGATACGCGTTAGGGTTAGGGTAGTTATTAAACCTATCCCACTCTCTAGATACCCGTTAGCACGTAAAGGAATATTATTTGGGGGTCCAGCCATGGAGAAGAGTTTAGACACTAGGATAAGATAAGGAACACACCCATTATAAAGAAATCACATTAGGATTCTCTTTTTAAGCTGTTCCTTAAAACACTATTGCTTAGGAAATCTATTGGAGGCAGAAGCAGTCAAGGGTAGCCTAGGGTTAGGGTTAGGCTTAGGGTTAGTGTTAGGGTACGGCTTAGGGTATGGGTTCGGGGAGGGGTCCGTGTACGGTGTAGGGTATGGGTTAGGGTTAGGGTTAGGGTTAGTGTTAGGGTTAGGGCTCGGTTTAGGGTACGGGTTAGGATTAGGGTACGTGTTAGGTTTAGGGTAGGGGTTAGGGTTAGGATTCGTGTTAGGGTTAGGGTAGTTATTAAACCTATCCCACTCTCTAGATACCCCTTAGCACGTAAAGGAATATTATTTGGGGGTCCAGCCATGGAGAAGAGTTTAGACACTAGGATAAGATAAGGAACACACCCATTATACAGAAATCACATTAGGATTCTCTTTTTAAGCTGTTCCTTAAAACACTAGTGCTTAGGAAATCTATTGGAGGCAGAAGCAGTCAAGGGTAGCCTAGGGTTAGGGTTAGGCTTAGGGTTAGGGTTAGGGTACGGCTTAGGGTACGGGTTCGGGGAGGGGTCCGTGTACGGTGTAGGGTATGGGTTAGGGTTAGGGTTAGTGTTAGGGTTAGGGCTCATTTTAGGGTACGGGTTAGGATTAGAGTACTTGTTAGGTTTAGGGTAGGGGTTAGGGTTAGGGTACGCGTTAGGGTTAGGGTAGTTATTAAACCTATCCCACTCTCTAGATACCCCTTAGCACGTAAAGGAATATTATTTGGGGGTCCAGCCATGGAGAAGAATTTAGACACTAGGATAAGATAAGGAACACACCCATTATAAAGAAATCACATTAGGATTCTCTTTTTAAGCTGTTCCTTAAAACACTAGTGCTTAGGAAATCTATTGGAAGCAGAAGCAGTCAAGGGTAGCCTAGGGTTAGGGTTAGGCTTAGGGTTAGGGTTAGGGTACGGCTTAGGGTACGGGTTCGGGGAGGGGTCCATGTACGGTGTAGGGTATGGGTTAGGGTTAGGGTTAGGGTTAGTGTTAGGGTTAGGGCTCGGTTTAGGGTACGGGTTACGATTAGGGTACATGTTAGGGTTAGGGTAGGGGTTAGGGTTAGGAAACGCGTTAGGGTTAGGGTTGTTATTAAACCTATCCCATTCTCTAGATACCCCTTAGCACGTAAAGGAATATTATTTGGGGGTCCAGCCATGGAGAAGAGTTTAGACACTAGGATAAGATAAGGAACACACCCATTATACAGAAATCACATTAGGATTCTCTTTTTAAGCTCTTCCTTAAAACACTAGGGCTTAGGAAATCTATTGGAGGCAGAAGCAGTCAAGGGTAGCCTAGGGTTAGGGTTAGGCTTAGGGTTAGGGTTAGGGTACAGCTTAGGGTACGGGTTCGGGGAGGGGTCCGTGTACGGTGTAGGGTATGGGTTAGGGTTAGGGTTAGGGTTAGTGTTAGGGTTAGGGCTCGGTTTAGGGTACGGGTTAGGATTAGGGTACGTGTTAGGGTTAGGGTAGGGGTTAGGGTTAGTATACGCGTTAGGGTTAGGGTTGTTATTAAACCTATCCCATTCTCTAGATACCCCTTAGCACGAAAAGGAATATTATTTGGGGGTCCAGCCATGGAGAAGAGTTTAGACACTAGGATAAGATAAGGAACACACCCATTATACAGAAATCACATTAGGATTCTCTTTTTAAGCTGTTCCTTAAAACACTAGTGCTTAGGAAATCTATTGGAGGCAGAAGCAGTCAAGGGTAGCCTAGGGTTAGGTTTAGGCTTAGGGTTAGGGTTAGGGTACGGCTTAGGGTACGGGTTCGGGGAGGGGTCCGTGTACGGTGTAGGGTATGGGTTAGGGTTAGGGTTAGGGTTAGTGTTAGGGTTAGGGCTCGGTTTAGGGTACGGGTTAGGATTAGGGTACGTGTTAGGGTTAGGGTAGGGGTTAGGGTTAGGATACGCGTTAGGGTTAGGGTTGTTATTAAAACTATCCCATTCTCTAGATACCCCTTAGCACGTAAAGGAATATTATTTGGGGGTCCAGCCATGGAGAAGAGTTTAGACACAAGGATAAGATAAGGAACACACCCATTATAAAGAAATCACATTAGGATTCTCTTTTTAAGCTGTTCCTTAAAACACTAGTGCTTAGGAAATCTATTGGAGGCAGAAGCAGTCAAGGGTAGCCTAGGGTTAGGGTTAGGCTTAGGGTTAGGGTTAGGGTACGGCTTAGGGTACGGGTTCGGGGAGGGGTCCGTGTACGGTGTAGGGTATGGGTTAGGGTTAGGGTTAGGGTTAGTGTTAGGGTTAGGGCTCATTTTAGGGTACGGGTTAGGATTAGAGTACGTGTTAGGTTTAGGGTAGGGGTTAGGGTTAGGGTACGCGTTAGGGTTAGGGTAGTTATTAAACCTATCCCACTCTCTAGATACCCCTTAGCAAGTAAAGGAATATTATTTGGGGGTCCAGCCATGGAGAAGAATTTAGACACTAGGATAAGATAAGGAACACACCCATTATAAAGAAATCACGTTAGGATTCTCTTTTTAAGCTGTTCCTTAAAACACTAGTGCTTAGGAAATCTATTGGAGGCAGAAGCAGTCAAGGGTAGCCTAGGGTTAGGGTTAGGCTTAGGGTTAGGGTTAGGGTACGGCTTTGGGTACGGGTTCGGGGAGGGGTCCGTGTACGGTGTAGGGTATGGGTTAGGGTTAGGGTTAGGGTTAGTGTTAGGGTTAGGGCTCGGTTTAGGGTACGGGTTAGGTTTAGGGTACGTGTTAGGTTTAGGGTAGGGGTTAGGGTTAGGGTACGCGTTAGGGTTAGGGTAGTTATTAAACCTATCCCACTCTCTAGATACCCCTTAGCAAGTAAAGGAATATTATTTGGGGGTCCAGCCATGGAGAAGAATTTAGACACTAGGATAAGATAAGGAACACACCCATTATAAAGAAATCACGTTAGGATTCTCTTTTTAAGCTGTTCCTTAAAACACTAGTGCTTAGGAAATCTATTGGAGGCAGAAGCAGTCAAGGGTAGCCTAGGGTAAGGGTTAGGCTTAGGGTTAGGGTTAGGGTACGGCTTAGGGTACGGGTTCGGGGAGGGGTCCGTGTACGGTGTAGGGTATGGTTTAGGGTTAGGGTTAGGGTTAGTGTTAGGTTTAGGGCTCATTTTAGGGTACGGGTTAGGATTAGAGTACTTGTTAGGTTTAGGGTAGGGGTTAGGGTTAGGGTACGCGTTAGGGTTAGGGTAGTTATTAAACCTATCCCACTCTCTAGATACCCCTTAGCACGTAAAGGAATATTATTTGGGGGTCCAGCCATGGAGAAGAGTTTAGACACTAGGATAAGATAAGGAACACACCCATTATAAAGAAATCACATTAGGATTCTCTTTTTAAGCTGTTCCTTAAAACACTAGTGCTTAGGAAATCTATTGGAGGCAGAAGCAGTCAAGGGTAGCCTAGGGTTAGGGTTAGGCTTAGGGTTAGGGTTAGGGTACGGCTTAGGGTACGGGTTCGGGGAGGGGTCCGTGTACGGTGTAGGGTATGGGTTAGGGTTAGGGTTAGGGTTAGTGTTAGGGTTAGGGCTCATTTTAGGGAACGGGTTAGGATTAGAGTACGTGTTAGGTTTAGGGTAGGGGTTAGGGTTAGGGTACGCGTTAGGGTTAGGGTAGTTATTAAACCTATCCCACTCTCTAGATACCCCTTAGCAAGTAAAGGAATATTATTTGGGGGTCCAGCCATGGAGAAGAATTTAGACACTAGGATAAGATAAGGAACACACCCATTATAAAGAAATCACGTTAGGATTCTCTTTTTAAGCTGTTCCTTAAAACACTAGTGCTTAGGAAATCTATTGGAGGCAGAAGCAGTCAAGGGTAGCCTAGGGTTAGGGTTAGGCTTAGGGTTAGGGTTAGGGTACGGCTTAGGGTACGGGTTCGGGGAGGGGTCCGTGTACGGTGTAGGGTATGGGTTAGGGTTAGGGTTAGGGTTAGTGTTAGGGTTAGGGCTCATTTTAGGGAACGGGTTAGGATTAGAGTACGTGTTAGGTTTAGGGTAGGGGTTAGGGTTAGGGTACGCGTTAGGGTTAGGGTAGTTATTAAACCTATCCCACTCTCTAGATACCCCTTAGCAAGTAAAGGAATATTATTTGGGGGTCCAGCCATGGAGAAGAATTTAGACACTAGGATAAGATAAGGAACACACCCATTATAAAGAAATCACGTTAGGATTATCTTTTTAAGCTGTTCCTTAAAACACTAGTGCTTAGGAAATCTATTGGAGGCAGAAGCAGTCAAGGGTAGCCTAGGGTTAGGGTTAGGCTTAGGGTTAGGGTTAGGGTACGGCTTAGGGTACGGGTTCGGGGAGGGGTCCGTGTACGGTGTAGGGTATGGGTTAGGGTTAGGGTTAGGGTTAGTGTTAGGGTTAGGGCTCGGTTTAGGGTACGGCTTAGGATTAGGTTACGTGTTTGGTTTAGGGTAGGGGTTAGGGTTAGGATACGCGTTAGGGTTAGGGTAGTTATTAAACCTATCCCACTCTCTAGATACCCCTTAGCACGTAAAGGAATATTATTTGGGGGTCCAGCCATGGAGAAGAGTTTAGACACTAGGATAAGATAAGGAACACACCCATTATAAGGAAATCACATTAGGATTCTCTTTTTAAGCTGTTCCTTAAAACACTAGTGCTTAGGAAATCTATTGGAGGCAGAAGCAGTCAAGGGTAGCCTAGGGTTAGGGTTAGGCTTAGGGTTAGTGTTAGGGTACGGCTTAGGGTATGGTTTCGGGGAGGGGTCCGTGTACGGTGTAGGGTATGGGTTAGGGTTAGGGTTAGGGTTAGTGTTAGGGTTAGGGCTCGGTTTAGGGTACGGGTTAGGATTAGGGTACGTGTTAGGTTTAGGGTAGGGGTTAGGGTTAGGATTCGTGTTAGGGTTAGGGTAGTTATTAAACCTATCCCACTCTCTAGATACCCCTTAGCACGTAAAGGAATATTATTTGGGGGTCCAGCCATGGAGAAGAGTTTAGACACTAGGATAAGATAAGGAACACACCCATTATACAGAAATCACATTAGGATTCTCTTTTTAAGCTGTTCCTTAAAACACTAGTGCTTAGGAAATCTATTGGAGGCAGAAGCAGTCAAGGGTAGCCTAGGGTTAGGGTTAGGCTTAGGTTTAGGGTTAGGGTACGGCTTAGGGTACGGGTTCGGGGAGGGGTCCGTGTACGGTGTAGGGTATGGGTTAGGGTTAGGGTTAGTGTTAGGGTTAGGGCTCATTTTAGGGTACGTGTTAGGATTAGAGTACTTGTTAGGTTTAGGGTAGGGGTTAGGGTTAGGGTACGCGTTAGGGTTAGGGTAGTTATTAAACCTATCCCACTCTCTAGATACCCCTTAGCACGTAAAGGAATATTATTTGGGGGTCCAGCCATGGAGAAGAATTTAGACACTAGGATAAGATAAGGAACACACCCATTATAAAGAAATCACATTAGGATTCTCTTTTTAAGCTGTTCCTTAAAACACTAGTGCTTAGGAAATCTATTGGAAGCAGAAGCAGTCAAGGGTAGCCTAGGGTTAGGGTTAGGCTTAGGGTTAGGGTTAGGGTACGGCTTAGGGTACGGGTTCGGGGAGGGGTCCATGTACGGTGTAGGGTATGGGTTAGGGTTAGGGTTAGGGTTAGTGTTAGGGTTAGGGCTCGGTTTAGGGTACGGGTTACGATTAGGGTACATGTTAGGGTTAGGGTAGGGGTTAGGGTTAGGAAACGCGTTAGGGTTAGGGTTGTTATTAAACCTATCCCATTCTCTAGATACCCCTTAGCACGTAAAGGAATATTATTTGGGGGTCCAGCCATGGAGAAGAGTTTAGACACTAGGATAAGATAAGGAACACACCCATTATACAGAAATCACATTAGGATTCTCTTTTTAAGCTCTTCCTTAAAACACTAGGGCTTAGGAAATCTATTGGAGGCAGAAGCAGTCAAGGGTAGCCTAGGGTTAGGGTTAGGCTTAGGGTTAGGGTTAGGGTACAGCTTAGGGTACGGGTTCGGGGAGGGGTCCGTGTACGGTGTAGGGTATGGGTTAGGGTTAGGGTTAGGGTTAGTGTTAGGGGTAGGGCTCGGTTTAGGGTACGGTTTAGGATTAGGGTACGTGTTAGGGTTAGGGTAGGGGTTAGGGTTAGTATACGCGTTAGGGTTAGGGTTGTTATTAAACCTATCCCATTCTCTAGATACCCCTTAGCACGTAAAGGAATATTATTTGGGGGTCCAGCCATGGAGAAGAGTTTAGACACTAGGATAAGATAAGGAACACACCCATTATACAGAAATCACATTAGGATTCTCTTTTTAAGCTGTTCCTTAAAACACTAGTGCTTAGGAAATCTATTGGAGGCAGAAGCAGTCAAGGGTAGCCTAGGGTTAGGTTTAGGCTTAGGGTTAGGGTTAGGGTACGGCTTAGGGTACGGGTTCGGGGAGGGGTCCGTGTACGGTGTAGGGTATGGGTTAGGGTTAGGGTTAGGGTTAGTGTTAGGGTTAGGGCTCGGTTTAGGGTACGGGTTAGGATTAGGGTACGTGTTAGGGTTAGGGTAGGGGTTAGGGTTAGGATACGCGTTAGGGTTAGGGTTGTTATTAAAACTATCCCATTCTCTAGATACCCCTTAGCACGTAAAGGAATATTATTTGGGGGTCCAGCCATGGAGAAGAGTTTAGACACTAGGATAAGATAAGGAACACACCCATTATAAAGAAATCACATTAGGATTCTCTTTTTAAGCTGTTCCTTAAAACACTAGTGCTTAGGAAATCTATTGGAGGCAGAAGCAGTCAAGGGTAGCCTAGGGTTAGGGTTAGGCTTAGGGTTAGGGTTAGGGTACGGCTTAGGGTACGGGTTCGGGGAGGGGTCCGTGTACGGTGTAGGGTATGGGTTAGGGTTAGGGTTAGGGTTAGTGTTAGGGTTAGGGCTCATTTTAGGGTACGGGTTAGGATTAGAGTACGTGTTAGGTTTAGGGTAGGGGTTAGGGTTAGGGTACGCGTTAGGGTTAGGGTAGTTATTAAACCTATCCCACTCTCTAGATACCCCTTAGCAAGTAAAGGAATATTATTTGGGGGTCCAGCCATGGAGAAGAATTTAGACACTAGGATAAGATAAGGAACACACCCATTATAAAGAAATCACGTTAGGATTATCTTTTTAAGCTGTTCCTTAAAACACTAGTGCTTAGGAAATCTATTGGAGGCAGAAGCAGTCAAGGGTAGCCTAGGGTTAGGGTTAGGCTTAGGGTTAGGGTTAGGGTACGGCTTAGGGTACGGGTTCGGGGAGGGGTCCGTGTACGGTGTAGGGTATGGGTTAGGGTTAGGGTTAGGGTTAGTGTTAGGGTTAGGGCTCGGTTTAGGGTACGGGTTAGGTTTAGGGTACGTGTTAGGTTTAGGGTAGGGGTTAGGGTTAGGGTACGCGTTAGGGTTAGGGTAGTTATTAAACCTATCCCACTCTCTAGATACCCCTTAGCAAGTAAAGGAATATTATTTGGGGGTCCAGCCATGGAGAAGAATTTAGACACTAGGATAAGATAAGGAACACACCCATTATAAAGAAATCACGTTAGGATTCTCTTTTTAAGCTGTTCCTTAAAACACTAGTGCTTAGGAAATCTATTGGAGGCAGAAGCAGTCAAGGGTAGCCTAGGGTAAGGGTTAGGCTTAGGGTTAGGGTTAGGGTACGGCTTAGGGTACGGGTTCGGGGAGGGGTCCGTGTACGGTGTAGGGTATGGTTTAGGGTTAGGGTTAGGGTTAGTGTTAGGTTTAGGGCTCATTTTAGGGTATGGGTTAGGATTAGAGTACGTGTTAGGTTTAGGGTAGGGGTTAGGGTTAGGGTACGCGTTAGGGTTAGGGTAGTTATTAAACCTATCCCACTCTCTAGATACCCCTTAGCACGTAAAGGAATATTATTTGGGGGTCCAGCCATGGAGAAGAGTTTAGACACTAGGATAAGATAAGGAACACACCCATTATAAAGAAATCACATTAGGATTCTCTTTTTAAGCTGTTCCTTAAAACACTAGTGCTTAGGAAATCTATTGGAGGCAGAAGCAGTCAAGGGTAGCCTAGGGTTAGGGTTAGGCTTAGGGTTAGGGTTAGGGTACGGCTTAGGGTACGGGTTCGGGGAGGGGTCCGTGTACGGTGTAGGGTATGGGTTAGGGTTAGGGTTAGGGTTAGTGTTAGGGTTAGGGCTCATTTTAGGGAACGGGTTAGGATTAGAGTACGTGTTAGGTTTAGGGTAGGGGTTAGGGTTAGGGTACGCGTTAGGGTTAGGGTAGTTATTAAACCTATCCCACTCTCTAGATACCCCTTAGCAAGTAAAGGAATATTATTTGGGGGTCCAGCCATGGAGAAGAATTTAGACACTAGGATAAGATAAGGAACACACCCATTATAAAGAAATCACGTTAGGATTCTCTTTTTAAGCTGTTCCTTAAAACACTAGTGCTTAGGAAATCTATTGGAGGCAGAAGCAGTCAAGGGTAGCCTAGGGTTAGGGTTAGGCTTAGGGTTAGGGTTAGGGTACGGCTTAGGGTACGGGTTCGGGGAGGGGTCCGTGTACGGTGTAGGGTATGGGTTAGGGTTAGGGTTAGGGTTAGTGTTAGGGTTAGGGCTCATTTTAGGGAACGGGTTAGGATTAGAGTACGTGTTAGGTTTAGGGTAGGGGTTAGGGTTAGGGTACGCGTTAGGGTTAGGGTAGTTATTAAACCTATCCCACTCTCTAGATACCCCTTAGCAAGTAAAGGAATATTATTTGGGGGTCCAGCCATGGAGAAGTATTTAGACACTAGGATAAGATAAGGAACACACCCATTATAAAGAAATCACGTTAGGATTATCTTTTTAAGCTGTTCCTTAAAACACTAGTGCTTAGGAAATCTATTGGAGGCAGAAGCAGTCAAGGGTAGCCTAGGGTTAGGGTTAGGCTTAGGGTTAGGGTTAGGGTACGGCTTAGGGTACGGGTTCGGGGAGGGGTCCGTGTACGGTGTAGGGTATGGGTTAGGGTTAGGGTTAGGGTTAGTGTTAGGGTTAGGGCTCGGTTTAGGGTACGGGTTAGGTTTAGGGTACGTGTTAGGTTTAGGGTAGGGGTTAGGGTTAGGATACGCGTTAGGGTTAGGGTAGTTATTAAACCTATCCCACTCTCTAGATACCCGTTAGCACATAAAGGAATATTATTTGGGGGTCCAGCCATGGAGAAGAGTTTAGACACTAGGATAAGATAAGGAACACACCCATTATAAAGAAATCACATTAGGATTCTCTTTTTAAGCTGTTCCTTAAAACACTATTGCTTAGGAAATCTATTGGAGGCAGAAGCAGTCAAGGGTAGCCTAGGGTTAGGGTTAGGCTTAGGGTTAGGGTTAGGGTACGGCTTAGGGTATGGGTTCGGGGAGGGGTCCGTGTACGGTGTAGGGTATGGGTTAGGGTTAGGGTTAGGGTTAGTGTTAGGGTTAGGGCTCGGTTTAGGGTACGGGTTAGGATTAGGGTACGTGTTAGGTTTAGGGTAGGGGTTAGGGTTAGGATACGTGTTAGGGTTAGGGTAGTTATTAAACCTATCCCACTCTCTAGATACCCCTTAGCACGTAAAGGAATATTATTTGGGGGTCCAGCCATGGAGAAGAGTTTAGACACTAGGATAAGATAAGGAACACACCCATTATACAGAAATCACATTAGGATTCTCTTTTTAAGCTGTTCCTTAAAACACTAGTGCTTAG
Organism: Balaenoptera ricei; assembly: GCF_028023285.1. Lineage (NCBI taxonomy): Eukaryota > Metazoa > Chordata > Mammalia > Artiodactyla > Balaenopteridae > Balaenoptera > Balaenoptera ricei. The sequence goes on from NW_026778002.1 coordinate 19,626, forward strand.
GAAATCTATTGGAGGCAGAAGCAGTCAAGGGTAGCCTAGGGTTAGGGTTAGGCTTAGGGTTAGGGTTAGGGTACGGCTTAGGGTACGGGTTCGGGGAGGGGTCCGTGTACGGTGTAGGGTATGGGTTAGGGTTAGGGTTAGGGTTAGTGTTAGGGTTAGGGCTCGGTTTAGGGTACGGGTTAGGATTAGGGTACGTGTTAGGGTTAGGGTAGGGGTTAGGGTTAGGGTACGCGTTAGGGTTAGGGTAGTTATTAAACCTATCCCACTCTCTAGATACCCCTTAGCACGTTAAGGAATATTATTTGGGGGTCCAGCCATGGAGAAGAATTTAGACACTAGGATAAGATAAGGAACACACCCATTATAAAGAAATCACATTAGGATTCTCTTTTTAAGCTGTTCCTTAAAACACTAGTGCTTAGGAAATCTATTGGAAGCAGAAGCAGTCAAGGGTAGCCTAGGGTTAGGGTTAGGCTTAGGGTTAGGGTTAGGGTACGGCTTATGGTACGGGTTCGGGGAGGGGTCCGTGTACGGTGTAGGGTATGGGTTAGGGTTAGGGTTAGGGTTAGTGTTAGGGTTAGGGCTCGGTTTAGGGTACGGGTTACGATTAGGGTACATGTTAGGGTGAGGGTAGGGGTTAGGGTTAGGAAACGCGTTAGGGTTAGGGTTGTTATTAAACCTATCCCATTCTCTAGATACCCCTTAGCACGTAAAGGAATATTATTTGGGGGTCCAGCCATGGAGAAGAGTTTAGACACTAGGATAACATAAGGAACACACCCATTATACAGAAATCACATTAGGATTCTCTTTTTAAGCTGTTCCTTAAAACACTAGTGCTTAGGAAATCTATTGGAGGCAGAAGCAGTCAAGGGTAGCCTAGGGTTAGGGTTAGGCTTAGGGTTAGGGTTAGGGTACGGCTTAGGGTACGGGTTCGGGGAGGGGTCCGTGTACGGTATAGGGTATGGGTTAGGGTTAGGGTTAGGGTTAGTGTTAGGGTTAGGGCTCGGTTTAGGGTACGGGTTAGGATTAGGGTACGTGTTAGGGTTAGGGTAGGGGTTAGGGTTAGGGTACGCGTTAGGGTTAGGGTTGTTATTAAACCTATCCCATTCTCTAGATACCCCTTAGCACGTAAAGGAATATTATTTGGGGGTCCAGCCATGGAGAAGAGTTTAGACACTAGGATAAGATAAGGAACACACCCATTATACAGAAATCACATTAGGATTCTCTTTTTAAGCTGTTCCTTAAAACACTAGTGCTTAGGAAATCTATTGGAGGCAGAAGCAGTCAAGGGTAGCCTAGGGTTAGGGTTAGGCTTAGGGTTAGGGTTAGGGTACGGCTTAGGGTACGGGTTCGGGGAGGGGTCCGTGTACGGTGTAGGGTATGGGTTAGGGTTAGGGTTAGGGTTAGTGTTAGGGTTAGGGCTCGGTTTAGGGTACGGGTTAGGATTAGGGTACGTGTTAGGGTTAGGGTAGGGGTTAGGGTTAGGATACGCGTTAGGGTTAGGGTTGTTATTAAACCTATCCCATTCTCTAGATACCCGTTAGCACGTAAAGGAATATTATTTGGGGGTCCAGCCATGGAGAAGAGTTTAGACACTAGGATAAGATAAGGAACACACCCATTATAAAGAAATCACATTAGGATTCTCTTTTTAAGCTGTTCCTTAAAACACTAGTGCTTAGGAAATCTATTGGAGGCAGAAGCAGTCAAGGGTAGCCTAGGGTTAGGGTTAGGCTTAGGGTTAGGGTTAGGGTACGGCTTAGGGTACGGGTTCAGGGAGGGGTCCGTGTACGGTGTAGGGTATGGGTTAGGGTTAGGGTTAGGGTTAGTGTTAGGGTTAGGGCTCATTTTAGGGAACGGGTTAGGATTAGAGTACGTGTTAGGTTTAGGGTAGGGGTTAGGGTTAGGGTACGCGTTAGGGTTAGGGTAGTTATTAAACCTATCCCACTGTCTAGATACCCCTTAGCAAGTAAAGGAATATTATTTGGGGGTCCAGCCATGGAGAAGAATTTAGACACTAGGATAAGATAAGGAACACACCCATTATAAAGAAATCACGTTAGGATTCTCTTTTTAAGCTGTTCCTTAAAACACTAGTGCTTAGGAAATCTATTGGAGGCAGAAGCAGTCAAGGGTAGCCTAGGGTTAGGGTTAGGCTTAGGGTTAGGGTTAGGGTACGGCTTAGGGTACGGGTTCGGGGAGGGGTCCGTGTACGGTGTAGGGTATGGGTTAGGGTTAGGGTTAGGGCTCATTTTAGGGAACGGGTTAGGATTAGAGTACGTGTTAGGTTTAGGGTAGGGGTTAGGGTTAGGGTACGCGTTAGGGTTAGGGTAGTTATTAAACCTATCCCACTGTCTAGATACCCCTTAGCAAGTAAAGGAATATTATTTGGGGGTCCAGCCATGGAGAAGAATTTAGACACTAGGATAAGATAAGGAACACACCCATTATAAAGAAATCACGTTAGGATTCTCTTTTTAAGCTGTTCCTTAAAACACTAGTGCTTAGGAAATCTATTGGAGGCAGAAGCAGTCAAGGGTAGCCTAGGGTTAGGGTTAGGCTTAGGGTTAGGGTTAGGGTACGGCTTAGGGTACGGGTTCCGGGAGGGGTCCGTGTACGGTGTAGGGTATGGGTTAGGGTTAGGGTTAGGGTTAGTGTTAGGGTTAGGGCTCATTTTAGGGAACGGGTTAGGATTAGAGTACGTGTTAGGTTTAGGGTAGGGGTTAGGGTTAGGGTACGCGTTAGGGTTAGGGTAGTTATTAAACCTATCCCACTCTCTAGATACCCCTTAGCAAGTAAAGGAATATTATTTGGGGGTCCAGCCATGGAGAAGAATTTAGACACTAGGATAAGATAAGGAACACACCCATTATAAAGAAATCACGTTAGGATTCTCTTTTTAAGCTGTTCCTTAAAACACTAGTGCTTAGGAAATCTATTGGAGGCAGAAGCAGTCAAGGGTAGCCTAGGGTTAGGTTTAGGCTTAGGGTTAGGGTTAGGGTACGGCTTAGGGTACGGGTTCGGGGAGGGGTCCGTGTACGGTGTAGGGTATGGGTTAGGGTTAGGGTTAGGGTTAGTGTTAGGGTTAGGGCTCGGTTTAGGGTACGGGTTAGGATTAGGGTACGTGTTAGGGTTAGGGTAGGGGTTAGGGTTAGGATACGCGTTAGGGTTAGGGTTGTTATTAAAACTATCCCATTCTCTAGATACCCCTTAGCACGTAAAGGAATATTATTTGGGGGTCCAGCCATGGAGAAGAGTTTAGACACTAGGATAAGATAAGGAACACACCCATTATAAAGAAATCACATTAGGATTCTCTTTTTAAGCTGTTCCTTAAAACACTAGTGCTTAGGAAATCTATTGGAGGCAGAAGCAGTCAAGGGTAGCCTAGGGTTAGGGTTAGGCTTAGGGTTAGGGTTAGGGTACGGCTTAGGGTACGGGTTCGGGGAGGGGTCCGTGTACGGTGTAGGGTATGGGTTAGGGTTAGGGTTAGGGTTAGTGTTAGGGTTAGGGCTCATTTTAGGGTACGGGTTAGGATTAGAGTACGTGTTAGGTTTAGGGTAGGGGTTAGGGTTAGGGTACGCGTTAGGGTTAGGGTAGTTATTAAACCTATCCCACTCTCTAGATACCCCTTAGCAAGTAAAGGAATATTATTTGGGGGTCCAGCCATGGAGAAGAATTTAGACACTAGGATAAGATAAGGAACACACCCATTATAAAGAAATCACGTTAGGATTATCTTTTTAAGCTGTTCCTTAAAACACTAGTGCTTAGGAAATCTATTGGAGGCAGAAGCAGTCAAGGGTAGCCTAGGGTTAGGGTTAGGCTTAGGGTTAGGGTTAGGGTACGGCTTAGGGTACGGGTTCGGGGAGGGGTCCGTGTACGGTGTAGGGTATGGGTTAGGGTTAGGGTTAGGGTTAGTGTTAGGGTTAGGGCTCGGTTTAGGGTACGGGTTAGGTTTAGGGTACGTGTTAGGTTTGGGGTAGGGGTTAGGGTTAGGGTACGCGTTAGGGTTAGGGTAGTTATTAAACCTATCCCACTCTCTAGATACCCCTTAGCAAGTAAAGGAATATTATTTGGGGGTCCAGCCATGGAGAAGAATTTAGACACTAGGATAAGATAAGGAACACACCCATTATAAAGAAATCACGTTAGGATTCTCTTTTTAAGCTGTTCCTTAAAACACTAGTGCTTAGGAAATCTATTGGAGGCAGAAGCAGTCAAGGGTAGCCTAGGGTAAGGGTTAGGCTTAGGGTTAGGGTTAGGGTACGGCTTAGGGTACGGGTTCGGGGAGGGGTCCGTGTACGGTGTAGGGTATGGTTTAGGGTTAGGGTTAGGGTTAGTGTTAGGTTTAGGGCTCATTTTAGGGTATGGGTTAGGATTAGAGTACGTGTTAGGTTTAGGGTAGGGGTTAGGGTTAGGGTACGCGTTAGGGTTACGGTAGTTATTAAACCTATCCCACTCTCTAGATACCCCTTAGCACGTAAAGGAATATTATTTGGGGGTCCAGCCATGGAGAAGAGTTTAGACACTAGGATAAGATAAGGAACACACCCATTATAAAGAAATCACATTAGGATTCTCTTTTTAAACTGTTCCTTAAAACACTAGTGCTTAGGAAATCTATTGGAGGCAGAAGCAGTCAAGGGTAGCCTAGGGTTAGGGTTAGGCTTAGGGTTAGGGTTAGGGTACGGCTTAGGGTACGGGTTCGGGGAGGGGTCCGTGTACGGTGTAGGGTATGGGTTAGGGTTAGGGTTAGGGTTAGTGTTAGGGTTAGGGCTCATTTTAGGGAACGGGTTAGGATTAGAGTACGTGTTAGGTTTAGGGTAGGGGTTAGGGTTAGGGTACGCGTTAGGGTTAGGGTAGTTATTAAACCTATCCCACTCTCTAGATACCCCTTAGCAAGTAAAGGAATATTATTTGGGGGTCCAGCCATGGAGAAGAATTTAGACACTAGGATAAGATAAGGAACACACCCATTATAAAGAAATCACGTTAGGATTCTCTTTTTAAGCTGTTCCTTAAAACACTAGTGCTTAGGAAATCTATTGGAGGCAGAAGCAGTCAAGGGTAGCCTAGGGTTAGGGTTAGGCTTAGGGTTAGGGTTAGGGTACGGCTTAGGGTACGGGTTCGGGGAGGGGTCCGTGTACGGTGTAGGGTATGGGTTAGGGTTAGGGTTAGGGTTAGTGTTAGGGTTAGGGCTCATTTTAGGGAACGGGTTAGGATTAGAGTACGTGTTAGGTTTAGGGTAGGGGTTAGGGTTAGGGTACGCGTTAGGGTTAGGGTAGTTATTAAACCTATCCCACTCTCTAGATACCCCTTAGCAAGTAAAGGAATATTATTTGGGGGTCCAGCCATGGAGAAGTATTTAGACACTAGGATAAGATAAGGAACACACCCATTATAAAGAAATCACGTTAGGATTATCTTTTTAAGCTGTTCCTTAAAACACTAGTGCTTAGGAAATCTATTGGAGGCAGAAGCAGTCAAGGGTAGCCTAGGGTTAGGGTTAGGCTTAGGGTTAGGGTTAGGGTACGGCTTAGGGTACGGGTTCGGGGAGGGGTCCGTGTACGGTGTAGGGTATGGGTTAGGGTTAGGGTTAGGGTTAGTGTTAGGGTTAGGGCTCGGTTTAGGGTACGGGTTAGGTTTAGGGTACGTGTTAGGTTTAGGGTAGGGGTTAGGGTTAGGATACGCGTTAGGGTTAGGGTAGTTATTAAACCTATCCCACTCTCTAGATACCCGTTAGCACATAAAGGAATATTATTTGGGGGTCCAGCCATGGAGAAGAGTTTAGACACTAGGATAAGATAAGGAACACACCCATTATAAAGAAATCACATTAGGATTCTCTTTTTAAGCTGTTCCTTAAAACACTATTGCTTAGGAAATCTATTGGAGGCAGAAGCAGTCAAGGGTAGCCTAGGGTTAGGGTTAGGCTTAGGGTTAGGGTTAGGGTACGGCTTAGGGTATGGGTTCGGGGAGGGGTCCGTGTACGGTGTAGGGTATGGGTTAGGGTTAGGGTTAGGGTTAGTGTTAGGGTTAGGGCTCGGTTTAGGGTACGGGTTAGGATTAGGGTACGTGTTAGGTTTAGGGTAGGGGTTAGGGTTAGGATACGTGTTAGGGTTAGGGTAGTTATTAAACCTATCCCACTCTCTAGATACCCGTTAGCACGTAAAGGAATATTATTTGGGGGTCCAGCCATGGAGAAGAGTTTAGACACTAGGATAAGATAAGGAACACACCCATTATACAGAAATCACATTAGGATTCTCTTTTTAAGCTGTTCCTTAAAACACTAGTGCTTAGGAAATCTATTGGAGGCAGAAGCAGTCAAGGGTAGCCTAGGGTTAGGGTTAGGCTTAGGGTTAGGGTTAGGGTACGGCTTAGGGTACGGGTTCGGGGAGGGGTCCGTGTACGGTGTAGGGTATGGGTTAGGGTTAGGGTTAGGGTTAGTGTTAGGGTTAGGGCTCGGTTTAGGGTACGGGTTAGGATTAGGGTACGTGTTAGGGTTAGGGTAGGGGTTAGGGTTAGGGTACGCGTTAGGGTTAGGGTAGTTATTAAACCTATCCCACTCTCTAGATACCCCTTAGCACGTAAAGGAATATTATTTGGGGGTCCAGCCATGGAGAAGAATTTAGACACTAGGATAAGATAAGGAACACACCCATTATAAAGAAATCACATTAGGATTCTCTTTTTAAGCTGTTCCTTAAAACACTAGTGCTTAGGAAATCTATTGGAAGCAGAAGCAGTCAAGGGTAGCCTAGGGTTAGGGTTAGGCTTAGGGTTAGGGTTAGGGTACGGCTTATGGTACGGGTTCGGGGAGGGGTCCGTGTACGGTGTAGGGTATGGGTTAGGGTTAGGGTTAGGGTTAGTGTTAGGGTTAGGGCTCGGTTTAGGGTACGGGTTACGATTAGGGTACATGTTAGGGTGAGGGTAGGGGTTAGGGTTAGGAAACGCGTTAGGGTTAGGGTTGTTATTAAACCTATCCCATTCTCTAGATACCCCTTAGCACGTAAAGGAATATTATTTGGGGGTCCAGCCATGGAGAAGAGTTTAGACACTAGGATAACATAAGGAACACACCCATTATACAGAAATCACATTAGGATTCTCTTTTTAAGCTGTTCCTTAAAACACTAGTGCTTAGGAAATCTATTGGAGGCAGAAGCAGTCAAGGGTAGCCTAGGGTTAGGGTTAGGCTTAGGGTTAGGGTTAGGGTACGGCTTAGGGTACGGGTTCGGGGAGGGGTCCGTGTACGGTATAGGGTATGGGTTAGGGTTAGGGTTAGGGTTAGTGTTAGGGTTAGGGCTCGGTTTAGGGTACGGGTTAGGATTAGGGTACGTGTTAGGGTTAGGGTAGGGGTTAGGGTTAGGGTACGCGTTAGGGTTAGGGTTGTTATTAAACCTATCCCATTCTCTAGATACCCCTTAGCACGTAAAGGAATATTATTTGGGGGTCCAGCCATGGAGAAGAGTTTAGACACTAGGATAAGATAAGGAACACACCCATTATACAGAAATCACATTAGGATTCTCTTTTTAAGCTGTTCCTTAAAACACTAGTGCTTAGGAAATCTATTGGAGGCAGAAGCAGTCAAGGGTAGCCTAGGGTTAGGGTTAGGCTTAGGGTTAGGGTTAGGGTACGGCTTAGGGTACGGGTTCGGGGAGGGGTCCGTGTACGGTGTAGGGTATGGGTTAGGGTTAGGGTTAGGGTTAGTGTTAGGGTTAGGGCTCATTTTAGGGAACGGGTTAGGATTAGAGTACGTGTTAGGTTTAGGGTAGGGGTTAGGGTTAGGGTACGCGTTAGGGTTAGGGTAGTTATTAAACCTATCCCACTCTCTAGATACCCCTTAGCAAGTAAAGGAATATTATTTGGGGGTCCAGCCATGGAGAAGAATTTAGACACTAGGATAAGATAAGGAACACACCCATTATAAAGAAATCACGTTAGGATTATCTTTTTAAGCTGTTCCTTAAAACACTAGTGCTTAGGAAATCTATTGGAGGCAGAAGCAGTCAAGGGTAGCCTAGGGTTAGGGTTAGGCTTAGGGTTAGGGTTAGGGTACGGCTTAGGGTACGGGTTCGGGGAGGGGTCCGTGTACGGTGTAGGGTATGGGTTAGGGTTAGGGTTAGGGTTAGTGTTAGGGTTAGGGCTCGGTTTAGGGTACGGGTTAGGTTTAGGGTACGTGTTAGGTTTAGGGTAGGGGTTAGGGTTAGGATACGCGTTAGGGTTAGGGTAGTTATTAAACCTATCCCACTCTCTAGATACCCGTTAGCACGTAAAGGAATATTATTTGGGGGTCCAGCCATGGAGAAGAGTTTAGACACTAGGATAAGATAAGGAACACACCCATTATAAAGAAATCACATTAGGATTCTCTTTTTAAGCTGTTCCTTAAAACACTATTGCTTAGGAAATCTATTGGAGGCAGAAGCAGTCAAGGGTAGCCTAGGGTTAGGGTTAGGCTTAGGGTTAGGGTTAGGGTACGGCTTAGGGTATGGGTTCGGGGAGGGGTCCGTGTACGGTGTAGGGTATGGGTTAGGGTTAGGGTTAGGGTTAGTGTTAGGGTTAGGGCTCGGTTTAGGGTACGGGTTAGGATTAGGGTACGTGTTAGGTTTAGGGTAGGGGTTAGGGTTAGGGTACGCGTTAGGGTTAGGGTAGTTATTAAACCTATCCCACTCTCTAGATACCCCTTAGCACGTAAAGGAATATTATTTGGGGGTCCAGCCATGGAGAAGAGTTTAGACACTAGGATAAGATAAGGAACACACCCATTATACAGAAATCACATTAGGATTCTCTTTTTAAGCTGTTCCTTAAAACACTAGTGCTTAGGAAATCTATTGGAGGCAGAAGCAGTCAAGGGTAGCCTAGGGTTAGGGTTAGGCTTAGGGTTAGGGTTAGGGTACGGCTTAGGGTACGGGTTCGGGGAGGGGTCCGTGTACGGTGTAGGGTATGGGTTAGGGTTAGGGTTAGGGTTAGTGTTAGGGTTAGGGCTCGGTTTAGGGTACGGGTTAGGATTAGGGTACGTGTTAGGGTTAGGGTAGGGGTTAGGGTTAGGATACGCGTTAGGGTTAGGGTTGTTATTAAACCTATCCCATTCTCTAGATACCCGTTAGCACGTAAAGGAATATTATTTGGGGGTCCAGCCATGGAGAAGAGTTTAGACACTAGGATAAGATAAGGAACACACCCATTATAAAGAAATCACATTAGGATTCTCTTTTTAAGCTGTTCCTTAAAACACTAGTGCTTAGGAAATCTATTGGAGGCAGAAGCAGTCAAGGGTAGCCTAGGGTTAGGGTTAGGCTTAGGGTTAGGGTTAGGGTACGGCTTAGGGTACGGGTTCGGGGAGGGGTCCGTGTACGGTGTAGGGTATGGGTTAGGGTTAGGGTTAGGGTTAGTGTTAGGGTTAGGGCTCATTTTAGGGTACGGGTTAGGATTAGAGTACGTGTTAGGTTTAGGGTAGGGGTTAGGGTTAGGGTACGCGTTAGGGTTAGGGTAGTTATTAAACCTATCCCACTCTCTAGATACCCCTTAGCACGTAAAGGAATATTATTTGGGGGTCCAGCCATGGAGAAGAATTTAGACACTAGGATAATATAAGGAACACACCCATTATACAGAAATCACATTAGGATTCTCTTTTTAAGCTGTTCCTTAAAACACTAGTGCTTAGGAAATCTATTGGAAGCAGAAGCAGTCAAGGGTAGCCTAGGGTTAGGGTTAGGCTTAGGGTTAGGGTTAGGGTACGGCTTATGGTACGGGTTCGGGGAGGGGTCCGTGTACGGTGTAGGGTATGGGTTAGGGTTAGGGTTAGGGTTAGTGTTAGGGTTAGGGCTCGGTTTAGGGTACGGGTTACGATTAGGGTACATGTTAGGGTGAGGGTAGGGGTTAGGGTTAGGAAACGCGTTAGGGTTAGGGTTGTTATTAAACCTATCCCATTCTCTAGATACCCCTTAGCACGTAAAGGAATATTATTTGGGGGTCCAGCCATGGAGAAGAGTTTAGACACTAGGATAAGATAAGGAACACACCCATTATACAGAAATCACATTAGGATTCTCTTTTTAAGCTGTTCCTTAAAACACTAGTGCTTAGGAAATCTATTGGAGGCAGAAGCAGTCAAGGGTAGCCTAGGGTTAGGGTTAGGCTTAGGGTTAGGGTTAGGGTACGGCTTAGGGTACGGGTTCGGGGAGGGGTCCGTGTACGGTGTAGGGTATGGGTTAGGGTTAGGGTTAGGGTTAGTGTTAGGGTTAGGGCTCGGTTTAGGGTACGGGTTAGGATTAGGGTACGTGTTAGGGTTAGGGTAGGGGTTAGGGTTAGTATACGCGTTAGGGTTAGGGTTGTTATTAAACCTATCCCATTCTCTAGATACCCCTTAGCACGTAAAGGAATATTATTTGGGGGTCCAGCCATGGAGAAGAGTTTAGACACTAGGATAAGATAAGGAACACACCCATTATACAGAAATCACATTAGGATTCTCTTTTTAAGCTGTTCCTTAAAACACTAGTGCTTAGGAAATCTATTGGAGGCAGAAGCAGTCAAGGGTAGCCTAGGGTTAGGGTTAGGCTTAGGGTTAGGGTTAGGGTACGGCTTAGGGTACGGGTTCGGGGAGGGGTCCGTGTACGGTGTAGGGTATGGGTTAGGGTTAGGGTTAGGGTTAGTGTTAGGGTTAGGGCTCGGTTTAGGGTACGGGTTAGGATTAGGGTACGTGTTAGGGTTAGGGTAGGGGTTAGGGTTAGGATACGCGTTAGGGTTAGGGTTGTTATTAAACCTATCCCATTCTCTAGATACCCGTTAGCACGTAAAGGAATATTATTTGGGGGTCCAGCCATGGAGAAGAGTTTAGACACTAGGATAAGATAAGGAACACACCCATTATAAAGAAATCACATTAGGATTCTCTTTTTAAGCTGTTCCTTAAAACACTAGTGCTTAGGAAATCTATTGGAGGCAGAAGCAGTCAAGGGTAGCCTAGGGTTAGGGTTAGGCTTAGGGTTAGGGTTAGGGTACGGCTTAGGGTACGGGTTCAGGGAGGGGTCCGTGTACGGTGTAGGGTATGGGTTAGGGTTAGGGTTAGGGTTAGTGTTAGGGTTAGGGCTCATTTTAGGGAACGGGTTAGGATTAGAGTACGTGTTAGGTTTAGGGTAGGGGTTAGGGTTAGGGTACGCGTTAGGGTTAGGGTAGTTATTAAACCTATCCCACTGTCTAGATACCCCTTAGCAAGTAAAGGAATATTATTTGGGGGTCCAGCCATGGAGAAGAATTTAGACACTAGGATAAGATAAGGAACACACCCATTATAAAGAAATCACGTTAGGATTCTCTTTTTAAGCTGTTCCTTAAAACACTAGTGCTTAGGAAATCTATTGGAGGCAGAAGCAGTCAAGGGTAGCCTAGGGTTAGGGTTAGGCTTAGGGTTAGGGTTAGGGTACGGCTTAGGGTACGGGTTCGGGGAGGGGTCCGTGTACGGTGTAGGGTATGGGTTAGGGTTAGGGTTAGGGCTCATTTTAGGGAACGGGTTAGGATTAGAGTACGTGTTAGGTTTAGGGTAGGGGTTAGGGTTAGGGTACGCGTTAGGGTTAGGGTAGTTATTAAACCTATCCCACTGTCTAGATACCCCTTAGCAAGTAAAGGAATATTATTTGGGGGTCCAGCCATGGAGAAGAATTTAGACACTAGGATAAGATAAGGAACACACCCATTATACAGAAATCACATTAGGATTCTCTTTTTAAGCTGTTCCTTAAAACACTAGTGCTTAGGAAATCTATTGGAGGCAGAAGCAGTCAAGGGTAGCCTAGGGTTAGGGTTAGGCTTAGGGTTAGGGTTAGGGTACGGCTTAGGGTACGGGTTCGGGGAGGGGTCCGTGTACGGTGTAGGGTATGGGTTAGGGTTAGGGTTAGGGTTAGTGTTAGGGTTAGGGCTCATTTTAGGGAACGGGTTAGGATTAGAGTACGTGTTAGGTTTAGGGTAGGGGTTAGGGTTAGGGTACGCGTTAGGGTTAGGGTAGTTATTAAACCTATCCCACTCTCTAGATACCCCTTAGCAAGTAAAGGAATATTATTTGGGGGTCCAGCCATGGAGAAGAATTTAGACACTAGGATAAGATAAGGAACACACCCATTATAAAGAAATCACGTTAGGATTCTCTTTTTAAGCTGTTCCTTAAAACACTAGTGCTTAGGAAATCTATTGGAGGCAGAAGCAGTCAAGGGTAGCCTAGGGTAAGGGTTAGGCTTAGGGTTAGGGTTAGGGTACGGCTTAGGGTACGGGTTCGGGGAGGGGTCCGTGTACGGTGTAGGGTATGGTTTAGGGTTAGGGTTAGGGTTAGTGTTAGGTTTAGGGCTCATTTTAGGGTATGGGTTAGGATTAGAGTACGTGTTAGGTTTAGGGTAGGGGTTAGGGTTAGGGTACGCGTTAGGGTTAGGGTAGTTATTAAACCTATCCCACTCTCTAGATACCCCTTAGCACGTAAAGGAATATTATTTGGGGGTCCAGCCATGGAGAAGAGTTTAGACACTAGGATAAGATAAGGAACACACCCATTATAAAGAAATCACATTAGGATTCTCTTTTTAAGCTGTTCCTTAAAACACTAGTGCTTAGGAAATCTATTGGAGGCAGAAGCAGTCAAGGGTAGCCTAGGGTTAGGGTTAGGCTTAGGGTTAGGGTTAGGGTACGGCTTAGGGTACGGGTTCGGGGAGGGGTCCGTGTACGGTGTAGGGTATGGGTTAGGGTTAGGGTTAGGGTTAGTGTTAGGGTTAGGGCTCATTTTAGGGAACGGGTTAGGATTAGAGTACGTGTTAGGTTTAGGGTAGGGGTTAGGGTTAGGGTACGCGTTAGGGTTAGGGTAGTTATTAAACCTATCCCACTCTCTAGATACCCCTTAGCAAGTAAAGGAATATTATTTGGGGGTCCAGCCATGGAGAAGAATTTAGACACTAGGATAAGATAAGGAACACACCCATTATAAAGAAATCACGTTAGGATTCTCTTTTTAAGCTGTTCCTTAAAACACTAGTGCTTAGGAAATCTATTGGAGGCAGAAGCAGTCAAGGGTAGCCTAGGGTTAGGGTTAGGCTTAGGGTTAGGGTTAGGGTACGGCTTAGGGTACGGGTTCGGGGAGGGGTCCGTGTACGGTGTAGGGTATGGGTTAGGGTTAGGGTTAGGGTTAGTGTTAGGGTTAGGGCTCATTTTAGGGAACGGGTTAGGATTAGAGTACGTGTTAGGTTTAGGGTAGGGGTTAGGGTTAGGGTACGCGTTAGGGTTAGGGTAGTTATTAAACCTATCCCACTCTCTAGATACCCCTTAGCAAGTAAAGGAATATTATTTGGGGGTCCAGCCATGGAGAAGAATTTAGACACTAGGATAAGATAAGGAACACACCCATTATAAAGAAATCACGTTAGGATTATCTTTTTAAGCTGTTCCTTAAAACACTAGTGCTTAGGAAATCTATTGGAGGCAGAAGCAGTCAAGGGTAGCCTAGGGTTAGGGTTAGGCTTAGGGTTAGGGTTAGGGTACGGCTTAGGGTACGGGTTCGGGGAGGGGTCCGTGTACGGTGTAGGGTATGGGTTAGGGTTAGGGTTAGGGTTAGTGTTAGGGTTAGGGCTCGGTTTAGGGTACGGGTTAGGTTTAGGGTACGTGTTAGGTTTAGGGTAGGGGTTAGGGTTAGGATACGCGTTAGGGTTAGGGTAGTTATTAAACCTATCCCACTCTCTAGATACCCGTTAGCACGTAAAGGAATATTATTTGGGGGTCCAGCCATGGAGAAGAGTTTAGACACTAGGATAAGATAAGGAACACACCCATTATAAAGAAATCACATTAGGATTCTCTTTTTAAGCTGTTCCTTAAAACACTATTGCTTAGGAAATCTATTGGAGGCAGAAGCAGTCAAGGGTAGCCTAGGGTTAGGGTTAGGCTTAGGGTTAGGGTTAGGGTACGGCTTAGGGTATGGGTTCGGGGAGGGGTCCGTGTACGGTGTAGGGTATGGGTTAGGGTTAGGGTTAGGGTTAGTGTTAGGGTTAGGGCTCGGTTTAGGGTACGGGTTAGGATTAGGGTACGTGTTAGGTTTAGGGTAGGGGTTAGGGTTAGGATACGTGTTAGGGTTAGGGTAGTTATTAAACCTATCCCACTCTCTAGATACCCCTTAGCACGTAAAGGAATATTATTTGGGGGTCCAGCCATGGAGAAGAGTTTAGACACTAGGATAAGATAAGGAACACACCCATTATACAGAAATCACATTAGGATTCTCTTTTTAAGCTGTTCCTTAAAACACTAGTGCTTAGGAAATCTATTGGAGGCAGAAGCAGTCAAGGGTAGCCTAGGGTTAGGGTTAGGCTTAGGGTTAGGGTTAGGGTACGGCTTAGGGTACGGGTTCGGGGAGGGGTCCGTGTACGGTGTAGGGTATGGGTTAGGGTTAGGGTTAGGGTTAGTGTTAGGGTTAGGGCTCGGTTTAGGGTACGGGTTAGGATTAGGGTACGTGTTAGGGTTAGGGTAGGGGTTAGGGTTAGGATACGCGTTAGGGTTAGGGTTGTTATTAAACCTATCCCATTCTCTAGATACCCGTTAGCACGTAAAGGAATATTATTTGGGGGTCCAGCCATGGAGAAGAGTTTAGACACTAGGATAAGATAAGGAACACACCCATTATAAAGAAATCACATTAGGATTCTCTTTTTAAGCTGTTCCTTAAAACACTAGTGCTTAGGAAATCTATTGGAGGCAGAAGCAGTCAAGGGTAGCCTAGGGTTAGGGTTAGGCTTAGGGTTAGGGTTAGGGTACGGCTTAGGGTACGGGTTCGGGGAGGGGTCCGTGTACGGTGTAGGGTATGGGTTAGGGTTAGGGTTAGGGTTAGTGTTAGGGTTAGGGCTCATTTTAGGGTACGGGTTAGGATTAGAGTACGTGTTAGGTTTAGGGTAGGGGTTAGGGTTAGGGTACGCGTTAGGGTTAGGGTAGTTATTAAACCTATCCCACTCTCTAGATACCCCTTAGCACGTAAAGGAATATTATTTGGGGGTCCAGCCATGGAGAAGAATTTAGACACTAGGATAATATAAGGAACACACCCATTATACAGAAATCACATTAGGATTCTCTTTTTAAGCTGTTCCTTAAAACACTAGTGCTTAGGAAATCTATTGGAAGCAGAAGCAGTCAAGGGTAGCCTAGGGTTAGGGTTAGGCTTAGGGTTAGGGTTAGGGTACGGCTTAGGGTACGGGTTCGGGGAGGGGTCCGTGTACGGTGTAGGGTATGGGTTAGGGTTAGGGTTAGGGTTAGTGTTAGGGTTAGGGCTCGGTTTAGGGTACGGCTTAGGATTAGGTTACGTGTTTGGTTTAGGGTAGGGGTTAGGGTTAGGATACGCGTTAGGGTTAGGGTAGTTATTAAACCTATCCCACTCTCTAGATACCCCTTAGCACGTAAAGGAATATTATTTGGGGGTCCAGCCATGGAGAAGAGTTTAGACACTAGGATAAGATAAGGAACACACCCATTATACAGAAATCACATTAGGATTCTCTTTTTAAGCTGTTCCTTAAAACACTAGTGCTTAGGAAATCTATTGGAGGCAGAAGCAGTCAAGGGTAGCCTAGGGTTAGGGTTAGGCTTAGGGTTAGGGTTAGGGTACGGCTTAGGGTACGGGTTCGGGGAGGGGTCCGTGTACGGTGTAGGGTATGGGTTAGGGTTAGGGTTAGGGTTAGTGTTAGGGTTAGGGCTCGGTTTAGGGTACGGGTTAGGATTAGGGTACGTGTTAGGGTTAGGGTAGGGGTTAGGGTTAGGATACGCGTTAGGGTTAGGGTTGTTATTAAACCTATCCCATTCTCTAGATACCCGTTAGCACGTAAAGGAATATTATTTGGGGGTCCAGCCATGGAGAAGAGTTTAGACACTAGGATAAGATAAGGAACACACCCATTATAAAGAAATCACATTAGGATTCTCTTTTTAAGCTGTTCCTTAAAACACTAGTGCTTAGGAAATCTATTGGAGGCAGAAGCAGTCAAGGGTAGCCTAGGGTTAGGGTTAGGCTTAGGGTTAGGGTTAGGGTACGGCTTAGGGTACGGGTTCGGGGAGGGGTCCGTGTACGGTGTAGGGTATGGGTTAGGGTTAGGGTTAGGGTTAGTGTTAGGGTTAGGGCTCATTTTAGGGTACGGGTTAGGATTAGAGTACGTGTTAGGTTTAGGGTAGGGGTTAGGGTTAGGGTACGCGTTAGGGTTAGGGTAGTTATTAAACCTATCCCACTCTCTAGATACCCCTTAGCACGTAAAGGAATATTATTTGGGGGTCCAGCCATGGAGAAGAATTTAGACACTAGGATAATATAAGGAACACACCCATTATACAGAAATCACATTAGGATTCTCTTTTTAAGCTGTTCCTTAAAACACTAGTGCTTAGGAAATCTATTGGAAGCAGAAGCAGTCAAGGGTAGCCTAGGGTTAGGGTTAGGCTTAGGGTTAGGGTTAGGGTACGGCTTAGGGTACGGGTTCGGGGAGGGGTCCGTGTACGGTGTAGGGTATGGGTTAGGGTTAGGGTTAGGGTTAGTGTTAGGGTTAGGGCTCGGTTTAGGGTACGGCTTAGGATTAGGTTACGTGTTTGGTTTAGGGTAGGGGTTAGGGTTAGGATACGCGTTAGGGTTAGGGTAGTTATTAAACCTATCCCACTCTCTAGACACCCCTTAGCACGTAAAGGAATATTATTTGGGGGTCCAGCCATGGAGAAGAGTTTAGACACTAGGATAAGATAAGGAACACACCCATTATAAAGAAATCACATTAGGATTCTCTTTTTAAGCTGTTCCTTAAAACACTAGTGCTTAGGAAATCTATTGGAGGCAGAAGCAGTCAAGGGTAGCCTAGGGTTAGGGTTAGGCTTAGGGTTAGTGTTAGGGTACGGCTTAGGGTACGGGTTCGGGGAGGGGTCCGTGTACGGTGTAGGGTATGGGTTAGGGTTAGGGTTAGGGTTAGTGTTAGGGTTAGGGCTCGGTTTAGGGTACGGGTTAGGATTAGGGTACGTGTTAGGTTTAGGGTAGGGGTTAGGGTTAGGATACGTGTTAGGGTTAGGGTAGTTATTAAACCTATCCCACTCTCTAGATACCCCTTAGCACGTAAAGGAATATTATTTGGGGGTCCAGCCATGGAGAAGAGTTTAGACACTAGGATAAGATAAGGAACACACCCATTATACAGAAATCACATTAGGATTCTCTTTTTAAGCTGTTCCTTAAAACACTAGTGCTTAGGAAATCTATTGGAGGCAGAAGCAGTCAAGGGTAGCCTAGGGTTAGGGTTAGGCTTAGGGTTAGGGTTAGGGTACGGCTTAGGGTACGGGTTCGGGGAGGGGTCCGTGTACGGTGTAGGGTATGGGTTAGGGTTAGGGTTAGTGTTAGGGTTAGGGCTCATTTTAGGGTACGGGTTAGGATTAGAGTACTTGTTAGGTTTAGGGTAGGGGTTAGGGTTAGGGTACGCGTTAGGGTTAGGGTAGTTATTAAACCTATCCCACTCTCTAGATACCCCTTAGCACGTAAAGGAATATTATTTGGAGGTCCAGCCATGGAGAAGAATTTAGACACTAGGATAAGATAAGGAACACACCCATTATAAAGAAATCACATTAGGATTCTCTTTTTAAGCTGTTCCTTAAAACACTAGTGCTTAGGAAATCTATTGGAGGCAGAAGCAGTCAAGGGTAGCCTAGGGTTAGGGTTAGGCTTAGGGTTAGGGTTAGGGTACGGCTTAGGGTACGGGTTCGGGGAGGGGTCCGTGTACGGTGTAGGGTATGGGTTAGGGTTAGGGTTAGGGTTAGTGTTAGGGTTAGGGCTCATTTTAGGGTACGGGTTAGGATTAGAGTACTTGTTAGGTTTAGGGTAGGGGTTAGGGTTAGGGCACGCGTTAGGGTTAGGGTAGTTATTAAACCTATCCCACTCTCTAGATACCCCTTAGCACGTAAAGGAATATTATTTGGGGGTCCAGCCATGGAGAAGAATTTAGACACTAGGATAAGATAAGGAACACACCCATTATAAAGAAATCACATTAGGATTCTCTTTTTAAGCTGTTCCTTAAAACACTAGTGCTTAGGAAATCTATTGGAAGCAGAAGCAGTCAAGGGTAGCCTAGGGTTAGGGTTAGGCTTAGGGTTAGGGTTAGGGTACGGCTTATGGTACGGGTTCGGGGAGGGGTCCGTGTACGGTGTAGGGTATGGGTTAGGGTTAGGGTTAGGGTTAGTGTTAGGGTTAGGGCTCGGTTTAGGGTACGGGTTACGATTAGGGTACATGTTAGGGTTAGGGTAGGGGTTAGGGTTAGGAAACGCGTTAGGGTTAGGGTTGTTATTAAACCTATCCCATTCTCTAGATACCCCTTAGCACGTAAAGGAATATTATTTGGGGGTCCAGCCATGGAGAAGAGTTTAGACACTAGGATAAGATAAGGAACACACCCATTATACAGAAATCACATTAGGATTCTCTTTTTAAGCTGTTCCTTAAAACACTAGTGCTTAGGAAATCTATTGGAGGCAGAAGCAGTCAAGGGTAGCCTAGGGTTAGGGTTAGGCTTAGGGTTAGGGTTAGGGTACGGCTTAGGGTACGGGTTCGGGGAGGGGTCCGTGTACGGTGTAGGGTATGGGCTAGGGTTAGGGTTAGGGTTAGTGTTAGGGTTAGGGCTCGGTTTAGGGTACGGGTTAGGATTAGGGTACGTGTTAGGGTTAGGGTAGGGGTTAGGGTTAGTATACGCGTTAGGGTTAGGGTTGTTATTAAACCTATCCCATTCTCTAGATACCCCTTAGCACGTAAAGGAATATTATTTGGGGGTCCAGCCATGGAGAAGAGTTTAGACACTAGGATAAGATAAGGAACACACCCATTATACAGAAATCACATTAGGATTCTCTTTTTAAGCTGTTCCTTAAAACACTAGTGCTTAGGAAATCTATTGGAGGCAGAAGCAGTCAAGGGTAGCCTAGGGTTAGGGTTAGGCTTAGGGTTAGGGTTAGGGTACGGCTTAGGGTACGGGTTCGGGGAGGGGTCCGTGTACGGTGTAGGGTATGGGTTAGGGTTAGGGTTAGGGTTAGGGCTCGGTTTAGGGTACGGGTTAGGATTAGGGTACGTGTTAGGGTTAGGGTAGGGGTTAGGGTTAGGATACGCGTTAGGGTTAGGGTTGTTATTAAACCTATCCCATTCTCTAGATACCCGTTAGCACGTAAAGGAATATTATTTGGGGGTCCAGCCATGGAGAAGAGTTTAGACACTAGGATAAGATAAGGAACACACCCATTATAAAGAAATCACATTAGGATTCTCTTTTTAAGCTGTTCCTTAAAACACTAGTGCTTAGGAAATCTATTGGAGGCAGAAGCTGTCAAGGGTAGCCTAGGGTTAGGGTTAGGCTTAGGGTTAGGGTTAGGGTACGGCTTAGGGTACGGGTTCGGGGAGGGGTCCGTGTACGGTGTAGGGTATGGGTTAGGGTTAGGGTTAGGGTTAGTGTTAGGGTTAGGGCTCATTTTAGGGTACGGGTTAGGATTAGAGTACGTGTTAGGTTTAGGGTAGGGGTTAGGGTTAGGGTACGCGTTAGGGTTAGGGTAGTTATTAAACCTATCCCACTCTCTAGATACCCCTTAGCACGTAAAGGAATATTATTTGGGGGTCCAGCCATGGAGAAGAATTTAGACACTAGGATAATATAAGGAACACACCCATTATACAGAAATCACATTAGGATTCTCTTTTTAAGCTGTTCCTTAAAACACTAGTGCTTAGGAAATCTATTGGAAGCAGAAGCAGTCAAGGGTAGCCTAGGGTTAGGGTTAGGCTTAGGGTTAGGGTTAGGGTACGGCTTAGGGTACGGGTTCGGGGAGGGGTCCGTGTACGGTGTAGGGTATGGGTTAGGGTTAGGGTTAGGGTTAGTGTTAGGGTTAGGGCTCGGTTTAGGGTACGGCTTAGGATTAGGTTACGTGTTTGGTTTAGGGTAGGGGTTAGGGTTAGGATACGCGTTAGGGTTAGGGTAGTTATTAAACCTATCCCACTCTCTAGATACCCCTTAGCACGTAAAGGAATATTATTTGGGGGTCCAGCCATGGAGAAGAGTTTAGACACTAGGATAAGATAAGGAACACACCCATTATAAAGAAATCACATTAGGATTCTCTTTTTAAGCTGTTCCTTAAAACACTAGTGCTTAGGAAATCTATTGGAGGCAGAAGCAGTCAAGGGTAGCCTAGGGTTAGGGTTAGGCTTAGGGTTAGGGTTAGGGTACGGCTTAGGGTATGGGTTCGGGGAGGGGTCCGTGTACGGTGTAGGGTATGGGTTAGGGTTAGGGTTAGGGTTAGTGTTAGGGTTAGGGCTCGGTTTAGGGTACGGGTTAGGATTAGGGTACGTGTTAGGTTTAGGGTAGGGGTTAGGGTTAGGATTCGTGTTATGGTTAGGGTAGTTATTAAACCTATCCCACTCTCTAGATACCCCTTAGCACGTAAAGGAATATTATTTGGGGGTCCAGCCATGGAGAAGAGTTTAGACACTAGGATAAGATAAGGAACACACCCATTATACAGAAATCACATTAGGATTCTCTTTTTAAGCTGTTCCTTAAAACACTAGTGCTTAGGAAATCTATTGGAGGCAGAAGCAGTCAAGGGTAGCCTAGGGTTAGGGTTAGGCTTAGGGTTAGGGTTAGGGTACGGCTTAGGGTACGGGTTCGGGGAGGGGTCCGTGTACGGTGTAGGGTATGGGTTAGGGTTAGGGTTAGTGTTAGGGTTAGGGCTCATTTTAGGGTACGGGTTAGGATTAGAGTACTTGTTAGGTTTAGGGTAGGGGTTAGGGTTAGGGTACGCGTTAGGGTTAGGGTAGTTATTAAACCTATCCCACTCTCTAGATACCCCTTAGCACGTAAAGGAATATTATTTGGGGGTCCAGCCATGGAGAAGAATTTAGACACTAGGATAAGATAAGGAACACACCCATTATAAAGAAATCACATTAGGATTCTCTTTTTAAGCTGTTCCTTAAAACACTAGTGCTTAGGAAATCTATTGGAAGCAGAAGCAGTCAAGGGTAGCCTAGGGTTAGGGTTAGGCTTAGGGTTAGGGTTAGGGTACGGCTTAGGGTACGGGTTCGGGGAGGGGTCCGTGTACGGTGTAGGGTATGGGTTAGGGTTAGGGTTAGGTTTAGTGTTAGGGTTAGGGCTCGGTTTAGGGTACGGGTTACGATTAGGGTACATGTTAGGGTTAGGGTAGGGGTTAGGGTTAGGAAACGCGTTAGGGTTAGGGTTGTTATTAAACCTATCCCATTCTCTAGATACCCCTTAGCACGTAAAGGAATATTATTTGGGGGTCCAGCCATGGAGAAGAGTTTAGACACTAGGATAAGATAAGGAACACACCCATTATACAGAAATCACATTAGGATTCTCTTTTTAAGCTCTTCCTTAAAACACTAGGGCTTAGGAAATCTATTGGAGGCAGAAGCAGTCAAGGGTAGCCTAGGGTTAGGGTTAGGCTTAGGGTTAGGGTTAGGGTACAGCTTAGGGTACGGGTTCGGGGAGGGGTCCGTGTACGGTGTAGGGTATGGGTTAGGGTTAGGGTTAGGGTTAGTGTTAGGGTTAGGGCTCGGTTTAGGGTACGGGTTAGGATTAGGGTACGTGTTAGGGTTAGGGTAGGGGTTAGGGTTAGTATACGCGTTAGGGTTAGGGTTGTTATTAAACCTATCCCATTCTCTAGATACCCCTTAGCACGTAAAGGAATATTATTTGGGGGTCCAGCCATGGAGAAGAGTTTAGACACTAGGATAAGATAAGGAACACACCCATTATACAGAAATCACATTAGGATTCTCTTTTTAAGCTGTTCCTTAAAACACTAGTGCTTAGGAAATCTATTGGAGGCAGAAGCAGTCAAGGGTAGCCTAGGGTTAGGTTTAGGCTTAGGGTTAGGGTTAGGGTACGGCTTAGGGTACGGGTTCGGGGAGGGGTCCGTGTACGGTGTAGGGTATGGGTTAGGGTTAGGGTTAGGGTTAGTGTTAGGGTTAGGGCTCGGTTTAGGGTACGGGTTAGGATTAGGGTACGTGTTAGGGTTAGGGTAGGGGTTAGGGTTAGGATACGCGTTAGGGTTAGGGTTGTTATTAAAACTATCCCATTCTCTAGATACCCCTTAGCACGTAAAGGAATATTATTTGGGGGTCCAGCCATGGAGAAGAGTTTAGACACTAGGATAAGATAAGGAACACACCCATTATACAGAAATCACATTAGGATTCTCTTTTTAAGCTGTTCCTTAAAACACTAGTGCTTAGGAAATCTATTGGAGGCAGAAGCAGTCAAGGGTAGCCTAGGGTTAGGGTTAGGCTTAGGGTTAGGGTTAGGGTACGGCTTAGGGTACGGGTTCGGGGAGGGGTCCGTGTACGGTGTAGGGTATGGGTTAGGGTTAGGGTTAGTGTTAGGGTTAGGGCTCATTTTAGGGTACGGGTTAGGATTAGAGTACTTGTTAGGTTTAGGGTAGGGGTTATTGTTAGGGTACGCGTTAGGGTTAGGGTAGTTATTAAACCTATCCCACTCTCTAGATACCCCTTAGCACGTAAAGGAATATTATTTGGGGGTCCAGCCATGGAGAAGAATTTAGACACTAGGATAAGATAAGGAACACACCCATTATAAAGAAATCACATTAGGATTCTCTTTTTAAGCTGTTCCTTAAAACACTAGTGCTTAGGAAATCTATTGGAAGCAGAAGCAGTCAAGGGTAGCCTAGGGTTAGGGTTAGGCTTAGGGTTAGGGTTAGGGTACGGCTTAGGGTACGGGTTCGGGGAGGGGTCCGTGTACGGTGTAGGGTATGGGTTAGGGTTAGGGTTAGGGTTAGTGTTAGGGTTAGGGCTCGGTTTAGGGTACGGGTTACGATTAGGGTACATGTTAGGGTTAGGGTAGGGGTTAGGGTTAGGAAACGCGTTAGGGTTAGGGTTGTTATTAAACCTATCCCATTCTCTAGATACCCCTTAGCACGTAAAGGAATATTATTTGGGGGTCCAGCCATGGAGAAGAGTTTAGACACTAGGATAAGATAAGGAACACACCCATTATACAGAAATCACATTAGGATTCTCTTTTTAAGCTCTTCCTTAAAACACTAGGGCTTAGGAAATCTATTGGAGGCAGAAGCAGTCAAGGGTAGCCTAGGGTTAGGGTTAGGCTTAGGGTTAGGGTTAGGGTACAGCTTAGGGTACGGGTTCGGGGAGGGGTCCGTGTACGGTGTAGGGTATGGGTTAGGGTTAGGGTTAGGGTTAGTGTTAGGGTTAGGGCTCGGTTTAGGGTACGGGTTAGGATTAGGGTACGTGTTAGGGTTAGGGTAGGGGTTAGGGTTAGTATACGCGTTAGGGTTAGGGTTGTTATTAAACCTATCCCATTCTCTAGATACCCCTTAGCACGTAAAGGAATATTATTTGGGGGTCCAGCCATGGAGAAGAGTTTAGACACTAGGATAAGATAAGGAACACACCCATTATACAGAAATCACATTAGGATTCTCTTTTTAAGCTGTTCCTTAAAACACTAGTGCTTAGGAAATCTATTGGAGGCAGAAGCAGTCAAGGGTAGCCTAGGGTTAGGTTTAGGCTTAGGGTTAGGGTTAGGGTACGGCTTAGGGTACGGGTTCGGGGAGGGGTCCGTGTACGGTGTAGGGTATGGGTTAGGGTTAGGGTTAGGGTTAGTGTTAGGGTTAGGGCTCGGTTTAGGGTACGGGTTAGGATTAGGGTACGTGTTAGGGTTAGGGTAGGGGTTAGGGTTAGGATACGCGTTAGGGTTAGGGTTGTTATTAAAACTATCCCATTCTCTAGATACCCCTTAGCACGTAAAGGAATATTATTTGGGGGTCCAGCCATGGAGAAGAGTTTAGACACTAGGATAAGATAAGGAACACACCCATTATAAAGAAATCACATTAGGATTCTCTTTTTAAGCTGTTCCTTAAAACACTAGTGCTTAGGAAATCTATTGGAGGCAGAAGCAGTCAAGGGTAGCCTAGGGTTAGGGTTAGGCTTAGGGTTAGGGTTAGGGTACGGCTTAGGGTACGGGTTCGGGGAGGGGTCCGTGTACGGTGTAGGGTATGGGTTAGGGTTAGGGTTAGGGTTAGTGTTAGGGTTAGGGCTCATTTTAGGGTACGGGTTAGGATTAGAGTACGTGTTAGGTTTAGGGTAGGGGTTAGGGTTAGGGTACGCGTTAGGGTTAGGGTAGTTATTAAACCTATCCCACTCTCTAGATACCCCTTAGCACGTAAAGGAATATTATTTGGGGGTCCAGCCATGGAGAAGAATTTAGACACTAGGATAATATAAGGAACACACCCATTATACAGAAATCACATTAGGATTCTCTTTTTAAGCTGTTCCTTAAAACACTAGTGCTTAGGAAATCTATTGGAAGCAGAAGCAGTCAAGGGTAGCCTAGGGTTAGGGTTAGGCTTAGGGTTAGGGTTAGGGTACGGCTTAGGGTACGGGTTCGGGGAGGGGTCCTTGTACGGTGTAGGGTATGGGTTAGGGTTAGGGTTAGGGTTAGAGTTAGGGTTAGGGCTCGGTTTAGGGTACGGGTTAGGATTAGGCTACATGTTAGGGTTAGGGTAGGGGTTAGGGTTAGGATACGCGTTAGGGTTAGGGTTGTTATTAAACCTATCCCATTCTCTAGATACCCCTTCGCACGTAAAGGAATATTATTTGGGGGTCCAGCCATGGAGAAGAGTTTAGACACTAGGATAAGATAAGGAACACACCCATTATAAAGAAATCACATTAGGATTCTCTTTTTAAGCTGTTCCTTAAAACACTAGTGCTTAGGAAATCTATTGGAGGCAGAAGCAGTCAAGGGTAGCCTAGGGTTAGGGTTAGGCTTAGGGTTAGGGTTAGGGTACGGCTTAGGGTACGGGTTCGGGGAGGGGTCCGTGTACGGTGTAGGGTATGGTTTAGGGTTAGGGTTAGGGTTAGTGTTAGGGTTAGGGCTCATTTTAGGGTACGGGTTAGGATTAGAGTACGTGTTAGGTTTAGGGTAGGGGTTAGGGTTAGGGTACGCGTTAGGGTTAGGGTAGTTATTAAACCTATCCCACTCTCTAGATACCCCTTAGCACATAAAGGAATATTATTTGGGGGTCCAGCCATGGAGAAGAGTTTAGACACTAGGATAAGATAAGGAACACACCCATTATAAAGAAATCACATTAGGATTCTCTTTTTAAGCTGTTCCTTAAAACACTATTGCTTAGGAAATCTATTGGAGGCAGAAGCAGTCAAGGGTAGCCTAGGGTTAGGGTTAGGCTTAGGGTTAGGGTTAGGGTACGGCTTAGGGTATGGGTTCGGGGAGGGGTCCGTGTACGGTGTAGGGTATGGGTTAGGGTTAGGGTTAGGGTTAGTGTTAGGGTTAGGGCTCGGTTTAGGGTACGGGTTAGGATTAGGGTACGTGTTAGGTTTAGGGTAGGGGTTAGGGTTAGGATACGTGTTAGGGTTAGGGTAGTTATTAAACCTATCCCACTCTCTAGATACCCCTTAGCACGTAAAGGAATATTATTTGGGGGTCCAGCCATGGAGAAGAGTTTAGACACTAGGATAAGATAAGGAACACACCCATTATACAGAAATCACATTAGGATTCTCTTTTTAAGCTGTTCCTTAAAACACTAGTGCTTAGGAAATCTATTGGAGGCAGAAGCAGTCAAGGGTAGCCTAGGGTTAGGGTTAGGCTTAGGGTTAGGGTTAGGGTACGGCTTAGGGTACGGGTTCGGGGAGGGGTCCGTGTACGGTGTAGGGTATGGGTTAGGGTTAGGGTTAGGGTTAGTGTTAGGGTTAGGGCTCGGTTTAGGGTACGGGTTAGGATTAGGGTACGTGTTAGGGTTAGGGTAGGGGTTAGGGTTAGGATACGCGTTAGGGTTAGGGTTGTTATTAAACCTATCCCATTCTCTAGATACCCGTTAGCACGTAAAGGAATATTATTTGGGGGTCCAGCCATGGAGAAGAGTTTAGACACTAGGATAAGATAAGGAACACACCCATTATAAAGAAATCACATTAGGATTCTCTTTTTAAGCTGTTCCTTAAAACACTAGTGCTTAGGAAATCTATTGGAGGCAGAAGCAGTCAAGGGTAGCCTAGGGTTAGGGTTAGGCTTAGGGTTAGGGTTAGGGTACGGCTTAGGGTACGGGTTCGGGGAGGGGTCCGTGTACGGTGTAGGGTATGGGTTAGGGTTAGGGTTAGGGTTAGTGTTAGGGTTAGGGCTCATTTTAGGGTACGGGTTAGGATTAGAGTACGTGTTAGGTTTAGGGTAGGGGTTAGGGTTAGGGTACGCGTTAGGGTTAGGGTAGTTATTAAACCTATCCCACTCTCTAGATACCCCTTAGCACGTAAAGGAATATTATTTGGGGGTCCAGCCATGGAGAAGAATTTAGACACTAGGATAATATAAGGAACACACCCATTATACAGAAATCACATTAGGATTCTCTTTTTAAGCTGTTCCTTAAAACACTAGTGCTTAGGAAATCTATTGGAAGCAGAAGCAGTCAAGGGTAGCCTAGGGTTAGGGTTAGGCTTAGGGTTAGGGTTAGGGTACGGCTTAGGGTACGGGTTCGGGGAGGGGTCCGTGTACGGTGTAGGGTATGGGTTAGGGTTAGGGTTAGGGTTAGTGTTAGGGTTAGGGCTCGGTTTAGGGTACGGCTTAGGATTAGGTTACGTGTTTGGTTTAGGGTAGGGGTTAGGGTTAGGATACGCGTTAGGGTTAGGGTAGTTATTAAACCTATCCCACTCTCTAGATACCCCTTAGCACGTAAAGGAATATTATTTGGGGGTCCAGCCATGGAGAAGAGTTTAGACACTAGGATAAGATAAGGAACACACCCATTATAAAGAAATCACATTAGGATTCTCTTTTTAAGCTGTTCCTTAAAACACTAGTGCTTAGGAAATCTATTGGAGGCAGAAGCAGTCAAGGGTAGCCTAGGGTTAGGGTTAGGCTTAGGGTTAGGGTTAGGGTACGGCTTAGGGTACGGGTTCGGGGAGGGGTCCGTGTACGGTGTAGGGTATGGGTTAGGGTTAGGGTTAGGGTTAGTGTTAGGGTTAGGGCTCATTTTAGGGAACGGGTTAGGATTAGAGTACGTGTTAGGTTTAGGGTAGGGGTTAGGGTTAGGGTACGCGTTAGGGTTAGGGTAGTTATTAAACCTATCCCACTCTCTAGATACCCCTTAGCAAGTAAAGGAATATTATTTGGGGGTCCAGCCATGGAGAAGAATTTAGACACTAGGATAAGATAAGGAACACACCCATTATAAAGAAATCACGTTAGGATTATCTTTTTAAGCTGTTCCTTAAAACACTAGTGCTTAGGAAATCTATTGGAGGCAGAAGCAGTCAAGGGTAGCCTAGGGTTAGGGTTAGGCTTAGGGTTAGGGTTAGGGTACGGCTTAGGGTACGGGTTCGGGGAGGGGTCCGTGTACGGTGTAGGGTATGGGTTAGGGTTAGGGTTAGGGTTAGTGTTAGGGTTAGGGCTCGGTTTAGGGTACGGGTTAGGTTTAGGGTACGTGTTAGGTTTAGGGTAGGGGTTAGGGTTAGGATACGCGTTAGGGTTAGGGTAGTTATTAAACCTATCCCACTCTCTAGATACCCGTTAGCACGTAAAGGAATATTATTTGGGGGTCCAGCCATGGAGAAGAGTTTAGACACTAGGATAAGATAAGGAACACACCCATTATAAAGAAATCACATTAGGATTCTCTTTTTAAGCTGTTCCTTAAAACACTATTGCTTAGGAAATCTATTGGAGGCAGAAGCAGTCAAGGGTAGCCTAGGGTTAGGGTTAGGCTTAGGGTTAGGGTTAGGGTACGGCTTAGGGTATGGGTTCGGGGAGGGGTCCGTGTACGGTGTAGGGTATGGGTTAGGGTTAGGGTTAGGGTTAGTGTTAGGGTTAGGGCTCGGTTTAGGGTACGGGTTAGGATTAGGGTACGTGTTAGGGTTAGGGTAGGGGTTAGGGTTAGGATACGTGTTAGGGTTAGGGTAGTTATTAAACCTATCCCACTCTCTAGATACCCCTTAGCACGTAAAGGAATATTATTTGGGGGTCCAGCCATGGAGAAGAGTTTAGACACTAGGATAAGATAAGGAACACACCCATTATACAGAAATCACATTAGGATTCTCTTTTTAAGCTGTTCCTTAAAACACTAGTGCTTAGGAAATCTATTGGAGGCAGAAGCAGTCAAGGGTAGCCTAGGGTTAGGGTTAGGCTTAGGGTTAGGGTTAGGGTACGGCTTAGGGTACGGGTTCGGGGAGGGGTCCGTGTACGGTGTAGGGTATGGGTTAGGGTTAGGGTTAGGGTTAGTGTTAGGGTTAGGGCTCGGTTTAGGGTACGGGTTAGGATTAGGGTACGTGTTAGGGTTAGGGTAGGGGTTAGGGTTAGGGTACGCGTTAGGGTTAGGGTAGTTATTAAACCTATCCCACTCTCTAGATACCCCTTAGCACGTAAAGGAATATTATTTGGGGGTCCAGCCATGGAGAAGAATTTAGACACTAGGATAAGATAAGGAACACACCCATTATAAAGAAATCACATTAGGATTCTCTTTTTAAGCTGTTCCTTAAAACACTAGTGCTTAGGAAATCTATTGGAAGCAGAAGCAGTCAAGGGTAGCCTAGGGTTAGGGTTAGGCTTAGGGTTAGGGTTAGGGTACGGCTTAGGGTACGGGTTCGGGGAGGGGTCCGTGTACGGTGTAGGGTATGGGTTAGGGTTAGGGTTAGGGTTAGTGTTAGGGTTAGGGCTCATTTTAGGGAACGGGTTAGGATTAGAGTATGTGTTAGGTTTAGGGTAGGGGTTAGGGTTAGGGTACGCGTTAGGGTTAGGGTAGTTATTAAACCTATCCCACTCTCTAGATACCCCTTAGCAAGTAAAGGAATATTATTTGGGGGTCCAGCCATGGAGAAGAATTTAGACACTAGGATAAGATAAGGAACACACCCATTATAAAGAAATCACGTTAGGATTATCTTTTTAAGCTGTTCCTTAAAACACTAGTGCTTAGGAAATCTATTGGAGGCAGAAGCAGTCAAGGGTAGCCTAGGGTTAGGGTTAGGCTTAGGGTTAGGGTTAGGGTACGGCTTAGGGTACGGGTTCGGGGAGGGGTCCGTGTACGGTGTAGGGTATGGGTTAGGGTTAGGGTTAGGGTTAGTGTTAGGGTTAGGGCTCGGTTTAGGGTACGGGTTAGGTTTAGGGTACGTGTTAGGTTTAGGGTAGGGGTTAGGGTTAGGATACGCGTTAGGGTTAGGGTAGTTATTAAACCTATCCCACTCTCTAGATACCCGTTAGCACGTAAAGGAATATTATTTGGGGGTCCAGCCATGGAGAAGAGTTTAGACACTAGGATAAGATAAGGAACACACCCATTATAAAGAAATCACATTAGGATTCTCTTTTTAAGCTGTTCCTTAAAACACTATTGCTTAGGAAATCTATTGGAGGCAGAAGCAGTCAAGGGTAGCCTAGGGTTAGGGTTAGGCTTAGGGTTAGGGTTAGGGTACGGCTTAGGGTATGGGTTCGGGGAGGGGTCCGTGTACGGTGTAGGGTATGGGTTAGGGTTAGGGTTAGGGTTAGTGTTAGGGTTAGGGCTCGGTTTAGGGTACGGGTTAGGATTAGGGTACGTGTTAGGTTTAGGGTAGGGGTTAGGGTTAGGATACGTGTTAGGGTTAGGGTAGTTATTAAACCTATCCCACTCTCTAGATACCCCTTAGCACGTAAAGGAATATTATTTGGGGGTCCAGCCATGGAGAAGAGTTTAGACACTAGGATAAGATAAGGAACACACCCATTATACAGAAATCACATTAGGATTCTCTTTTTAAGCTGTTCCTTAAAACACTAGTGCTTAGGAAATCTATTGGAGGCAGAAGCAGTCAAGGGTAGCCTAGGGTTAGGGTTAGGCTTAGGGTTAGGGTTAGGGTACGGCTTAGGGTACGGGTTCGGGGAGGGGTCCGTGTACGGTGTAGGGTATGGGTTAGGGTTAGGGTTAGGGTTAGTGTTAGGGTTAGGGCTCGGTTTAGGGTACGGGTTAGGATTAGGGTACGTGTTAGGGTTAGGGTAGGGGTTAGGGTTAGGGTACGCGTTAGGGTTAGGGTAGTTATTAAACCTATCCCACTCTCTAGATACCCCTTAGCACGTAAAGGAATATTATTTGGGGGTCCAGCCATGGAGAAGAATTTAGACACTAGGATAAGATAAGGAACACACCCATTATAAAGAAATCACATTAGGATTCTCTTTTTAAGCTGTTCCTTAAAACACTAGTGCTTAGGAAATCTATTGGAAGCAGAAGCAGTCAAGGGTAGCCTAGGGTTAGGGTTAGGCTTAGGGTTAGGGTTAGGGTACGGCTTAGGGTACGGGTTCGGGGAGGGGTCCGTGTACGGTGTAGGGTATGGGTTAGGGTTAGGGTTAGGGTTAGTGTTAGGGTTAGGGCTCGGTTTAGGGTACGGGTTACGATTAGGGTACATGTTAGGGTTAGGGTAGGGGTTAGGGTTAGGAAACGCGTTAGGGTTAGGGTTGTTATTAAACCTATCCCATTCTCTAGATACCCCTTAGCACATAAAGGAATATTATTTGGGGGTCCAGCCATGGAGAAGAGTTTAGACACTAGGATAAGATAAGGAACACACCCATTATACAGAAATCACATTAGGATTCTCTTTTTAAGCTGTTCCTTAAAACACTAGTGCTTAGGAAATCTATTGGAGGCAGAAGCAGTCAAGGGTAGCCTAGGGTTAGGGTTAGGCTTAGGGTTAGGGTTAGGGTACGGCTTAGGGTACGGGTTCGGGGAGGGGTCCGTGTACGGTGTAGGGTATGGGTTAGGGTTAGGGTTAGGGTTAGTGTTAGGGTTAGGGCTCGGTTTAGGGTACGGGTTAGGATTAGGGTACGTGTTAGGGTTAGGGTAGGGGTTAGGGTTAGTATACGCGTTAGGGTTAGGGTTGTTATTAAACCTATCCCATTCTCTAGATACCCCTTAGCACGTAAAGGAATATTATTTGGGGGTCCAGCCATGGAGAAGAGTTTAGACACTAGGATAAGATAAGGAACACACCCATTATACAGAAATCACATTAGGATTCTCTTTTTAAGCTGTTCCTTAAAACACTAGTGCTTAGGAAATCTATTGGAGGCAGAAGCAGTCAAGGGTAGCCTAGGGTTAGGGTTAGGCTTAGGGTTAGGGTTAGGGTACGGCTTAGGGTACGGGTTCGGGGAGGGGTCCGTGTACGGTGTAGGGTATGGGTTAGGGTTAGGGTTAGGGTTAGTGTTAGGGTTAGGGCTCGGTTTAGGGTACGGGTTAGGATTAGGGTACGTGTTAGGGTTAGGGTAGGGGTTAGGGTTAGGATACGCGTTAGGGTTAGGGTTGTTATTAAACCTATCCCATTCTCTAGATACCCGTTAGCACGTAAAGGAATATTATTTGGGGGTCCAGCCATGGAGAAGAGTTTAGACACTAGGATAAGATAAGGAACACACCCATTATAAAGAAATCACATTAGGATTCTCTTTTTAAGCTGTTCCTTAAAACACTAGTGCTTAGGAAATCTATTGGAGGCAGAAGCAGTCAAGGGTAGCCTAGGGTTAGGGTTAGGCTTAGGGTTAGGGTTAGGGTACGGCTTAGGGTACGGGTTCGGGGAGGGGTCCGTGTACGGTGTAGGGTATGGGTTAGGGTTAGGGTTAGGGTTAGTGTTAGGGTTAGGGCTCATTTTAGGGAACGGGTTAGGATTAGAGTACGTGTTAGGTTTAGGGTAGGGGTTAGGGTTAGGGTACGCGTTAGGGTTAGGGTAGTTATTAAACCTATCCCACTGTCTAGATACCCCTTAGCAAGTAAAGGAATATTATTTGGGGGTCCAGCCATGGAGAAGAATTTAGACACTAGGATAAGATAAGGAACACACCCATTATAAAGAAATCACGTTAGGATTCTCTTTTTAAGCTGTTCCTTAAAACACTAGTGCTTAGGAAATCTATTGGAGGCAGAAGCAGTCAAGGGTAGCCTAGGGTTAGGGTTAGGCTTAGGGTTAGGGTTAGGGTACGGCTTAGGGTACGGGTTCGGGGAGGGGTCCGTGTACGGTGTAGGGTATGGGTTAGGGTTAGGGTTAGGGCTCATTTTAGGGAACGGGTTAGGATTAGAGTACGTGTTAGGTTTAGGGTAGGGGTTAGGGTTAGGGTACGCGTTAGGGTTAGGGTAGTTATTAAACCTATCCCACTGTCTAGATACCCCTTAGCAAGTAAAGGAATATTATTTGGGGGTCCAGCCATGGAGAAGAATTTAGACACTAGGATAAGATAAGGAACACACCCATTATAAAGAAATCACGTTAGGATTCTCTTTTTAAGCTGTTCCTTAAAACACTAGTGCTTAGGAAATCTATTGGAGGCAGAAGCAGTCAAGGGTAGCCTAGGGTTAGGGTTAGGCTTAGGGTTAGGGTTAGGGTACGGCTTAGGGTACGGGTTCGGGGAGGGGTCCGTGTACGGTGTAGGGTATGGGTTAGGGTTAGGGTTAGGGTTAGTGTTAGGGTTAGGGCTCATTTTAGGGAACGGGTTAGGATTAGAGTACGTGTTAGGTTTAGGGTAGGGGTTAGGGTTAGGGTACGCGTTAGGGTTAGGGTAGTTATTAAACCTATCCCACTCTCTAGATACCCCTTAGCAAGTAAAGGAATATTATTTGGGGGTCCAGCCATGGAGAAGAATTTAGACACTAGGATAAGATAAGGAACACACCCATTATAAAGAAATCACGTTAGGATTCTCTTTTTAAGCTGTTCCTTAAAACACTAGTGCTTAGGAAATCTATTGGAGGCAGAAGCAGTCAAGGGTAGCCTAGGGTAAGGGTTAGGCTTAGGGTTAGGGTTAGGGTACGGCTTAGGGTACGGGTTCGGGGAGGGGTCCGTGTACGGTGTAGGGTATGGTTTAGGGTTAGGGTTAGGGTTAGTGTTAGGTTTAGGGCTCATTTTAGGGTATGGGTTAGGATTAGAGTACGTGTTAGGTTTAGGGTAGGGGTTAGGGTTAGGGTACGCGTTAGGGTTAGGGTAGTTATTAAACCTATCCCACTCTCTAGATACCCCTTAGCACGTAAAGGAATATTATTTGGGGGTCCAGCCATGGAGAAGAGTTTAGACACTAGGATAAGATAAGGAACACACCCATTATAAAGAAATCACATTAGGATTCTCTTTTTAAGCTGTTCCTTAAAACACTAGTGCTTAGGAAATCTATTGGAGGCAGAAGCAGTCAAGGGTAGCCTAGGGTTAGGGTTAGGCTTAGGGTTAGGGTTAGGGTACGGCTTAGGGTACGGGTTCGGGGAGGGGTCCGTGTACGGTGTAGGGTATGGGTTAGGGTTAGGGTTAGGGTTAGTGTTAGGGTTAGGGCTCATTTTAGGGAACAGGTTAGGATTAGAGTACGTGTTAGGTTTAGGGTAGGGGTTAGGGTTAGGGTACGCGTTAGGGTTAGGGTAGTTATTAAACCTATCCCACTCTCTAGATACCCCTTAGCAAGTAAAGGAATATTATTTGGGGGTCCAGCCATGGAGAAGAATTTAGACACTAGGATAAGATAAGGAACACACCCATTATAAAGAAATCACGTTAGGATTCTCTTTTTAAGCTGTTCCTTAAAACACTAGTGCTTAGGAAATCTATTGGAGGCAGAAGCAGTCAAGGGTAGCCTAGGGTTAGGGTTAGGCTTAGGGTTAGGGTTAGGGTACGGCTTAGGGTACGGGTTCGGGGAGGGGTCCGTGTACGGTGTAGGGTATGGGTTAGGGTTAGGGTTAGGGTTAGTGTTAGGGTTAGGGCTCATTTTAGGGAACGGGTTAGGATTAGAGTACGTGTTAGGTTTAGGGTAGGGGTTAGGGTTAGGGTACGCGTTAGGGTTAGGGTAGTTATTAAACCTATCCCACTCTCTAGATACCCCTTAGCAAGTAAAGGAATATTATTTGGGGGTCCAGCCATGGAGAAGAATTTAGACACTAGGATAAGATAAGGAACACACCCATTATAAAGAAATCACGTTAGGATTATCTTTTTAAGCTGTTCCTTAAAACACTAGTGCTTAGGAAATCTATTGGAGGCAGAAGCAGTCAAGGGTAGCCTAGGGTTAGGGTTAGGCTTAGGGTTAGGGTTAGGGTACGGCTTAGGGTACGGGTTCGGGGAGGGGTCCGTGTACGGTGTAGGGTATGGGTTAGGGTTAGGGTTAGGGTTAGTGTTAGGGTTAGGGCTCGGTTTAGGGTACGGGTTAGGTTTAGGGTACGTGTTAGGTTTAGGGTAGGGGTTAGGGTTAGGATACGCGTTAGGGTTAGGGTAGTTATTAAACCTATCCCACTCTCTAGATACCCGTTAGCACGTAAAGGAATATTATTTGGGGGTCCAGCCATGGAGAAGAGTTTAGACACTAGGATAAGATAAGGAACACACCCATTATAAAGAAATCACATTAGGATTCTCTTTTTAAGCTGTTCCTTAAAACACTATTGCTTAGGAAATCTATTGGAGGCAGAAGCAGTCAAGGGTAACCTAGGGTTAGGGTTAGGCTTAGGGTTAGGGTTAGGGTACGGCTTAGGGTATGGGTTCGGGGAGGGGTCCGTGTACGGTGTAGGGTATGGGTTAGGGTTAGGGTTAGGGTTAGTGTTAGGGTTAGGGCTCGGTTTAGGGTACGGGTTAGGATTAGGGTACGTGTTAGGTTTAGGGTAGGGGTTAGGGTTAGGATACGTGTTAGGGTTAGGGTAGTTATTAAACCTATCCCACTCTCTAGATACCCCTTAGCACGTAAAGGAATATTATTTGGGGGTCCAGCCATGGAGAAGAGTTTAGACACTAGGATAAGATAAGGAACACACCCATTATACAGAAATCACATTAGGATTCTCTTTTTAAGCTGTTCCTTAAAACACTAGTGCTTAGGAAATCTATTGGAGGCAGAAGCAGTCAAGGGTAGCCTAGGGTTAGGGTTAGGCTTAGGGTTAGGGTTAGGGTACGGCTTAGGGTACGGGTTCGGGGAGGGGTCCGTGTACGGTGTAGGGTATGGGTTAGGGTTAGGGTTAGGGTTAGTGTTAGGGTTAGGGCTCGGTTTAGGGTACGGGTTAGGATTAGGGTACGTGTTAGGGTTAGGGTAGGGGTTAGGGTTAGGATACGCGTTAGGGTTAGGGTTGTTATTAAACCTATCCCATTCTCTAGATACCCGTTAGCACGTAAAGGAATATTATTTGGGGGTCCAGCCATGGAGAAGAGTTTAGACACTAGGATAAGATAAGGAACACACCCATTATAAAGAAATCACATTAGGATTCTCTTTTTAAGCTGTTCCTTAAAACACTAGTGCTTAGGAAATCTATTGGAGGCAGAAGCAGTCAAGGGTAGCCTAGGGTTAGGGTTAGGCTTAGGGTTAGGGTTAGGGTACGGCTTAGGGTACGGGTTCGGGGAGGGGTCCGTGTACGGTGTAGGGTATGGGTTAGGGTTAGGGTTAGGGTTAGTGTTAGGGTTAGGGCTCATTTTAGGGTACGGGTTAGGATTAGAGTACGTGTTAGGTTTAGGGTAGGGGTTAGGGTTAGGGTACGCGTTAGGGTTAGGGTAGTTATTAAACCTATCCCACTCTCTAGATACCCCTTAGCACGTAAAGGAATATTATTTGGGGGTCCAGCCATGGAGAAGAATTTAGACACTAGGATAATATAAGGAACACACCCATTATACAGAAATCACATTAGGATTCTCTTTTTAAGCTGTTCCTTAAAACACTAGTGCTTAGGAAATCTATTGGAAGCAGAAGCAGTCAAGGGTAGCCTAGGGTTAGCGTTAGGCTTAGGGTTAGGGTTAGGGTACGGCTTAGGGTACGGGTTCGGGGAGGGGTCCGTGTACGGTGTAGGGTATGGGTTAGGGTTAGGGTTAGTGTTAGGGTTAGGGCTCGGTTTAGGGTACGGCTTAGGATTAGGTTACGTGTTTGGTTTAGGGTAGGGGTTAGGGTTAGGATACGCGTTAGGGTTAGGGTAGTTATTAAACCTATCCCACTCTCTAGATACCCCTTAGCACGTAAAGGAATATTATTTGGGGGTCCAGCCATGGAGAAGAGTTTAGACACTAGGATAAGATAAGGAACACACCCATTATAAAGAAATCACATTAGGATTCTCTTTTTAAGCTGTTCCTTAAAACACTAGTGCTTAGGAAATCTATTGGAGGCAGAAGCAGTCAAGGGTAGCCTAGGGTTAGGGTTAGGCTTAGGGTTAGTGTTAGGGTACGGCTTAGGGTATGGTTTCGGGGAGGGGTCCGTGTACGGTGTAGGGTATGGGTTAGGGTTAGGGTTAGGGTTAGTGTTAGGGTTAGGGCTCGGTTTAGGGTACGGGTTAGGATTAGGGTACGTGTTAGGTTTAGGGTAGGGGTTAGGGTTAGGATACGTGTTAGGGTTAGGGTAGTTATTAAACCTATCCCACTCTCTAGATACCCCTTAGCACGTAAAGGAATATTATTTGGGGGTCCAGCCATGGAGAAGAGTTTAGACACTAGGATAAGATAAGGAACACACCCATTATACAGAAATCACATTAGGATTCTCTTTTTAAGCTGTTCCTTAAAACACTAGTGCTTAGGAAATCTATTGGAGGCAGAAGCAGTCAAGGGTAGCCTAGGGTTAGGGTTAGGCTTAGGGTTAGGGTTAGGGTACGGCTTAGGGTACGGGTTCGGGGAGGGGTCCGTGTACGGTGTAGGGTATGGGTTAGGGTTAGGGTTAGGGTTAGTGTTAGGGTTAGGGCTCATTTTAGGGTACGGGTTAGGATTAGAGTACTTGTTAGGTTTAGGGTAGGGGTTAGGGTTAGGGCACGCGTTAGGGTTAGGGTAGTTATTAAACCTATCCCACTCTCTAGATACCCCTTAGCACGTAAAGGAATATTATTTGGGGGTCCAGCCATGGAGAAGAATTTAGACACTAGGATAAGATAAGGAACACACCCATTATAAAGAAATCACATTAGGATTCTCTTTTTAAGCTGTTCCTTAAAACACTAGTGCTTAGGAAATCTATTGGAAGCAGAAGCAGTCAAGGGTAGCCTAGGGTTAGGGTTAGGCTTAGGGTTAGGGTTAGGGTACGGCTTATGGTACGGGTTCGGGGAGGGGTCCGTGTACGGTGTAGGGTATGGGTTAGGGTTAGGGTTAGGGTTAGTGTTAGGGTTAGGGCTCGGTTTAGGGTACGGGTTACGATTAGGGTACATGTTAGGGTTAGGGTAGGGGTTAGGGTTAGGGTACGCGTTAGGGTTAGGGTAGTTATTAAACCTATCCCACTCTCTAGATACCCCTTAGCAAGTAAAGGAATATTATTTGGGGGTCCAGCCATGGAGAAGAATTTAGACACTAGGATAAGATAAGGAACACACCCATTATAAAGAAATCACGTTAGGATTCTCTTTTTAAGCTGTTCCTTAAAACACTAGTGCTTAGGAAATCTATTGGAGGCAGAAGCAGTCAAGGGTAGCCTAGGGTAAGGGTTAGGCTTAGGGTTAGGGTTAGGGTACGGCTTAGGGTACGGGTTCGGGGAGGGGTCCGTGTACGGTGTAGGGTATGGTTTAGGGTTAGGGTTAGGGTTAGTGTTAGGTTTAGGGCTCATTTTAGGGTATGGGTTAGGATTAGAGTACGTGTTAGGTTTAGGGTAGGGGTTAGGGTTAGGGTACGCGTTAGGGTTAGGGTAGTTATTAAACCTATCCCACTCTCTAGATACCCCTTAGCACGTAAAGGAATATTATTTGGGGGTCCAGCCATGGAGAAGAGTTTAGACACTAGGATAAGATAAGGAACACACCCATTATAAAGAAATCACATTAGGATTCTCTTTTTAAGCTGTTCCTTAAAACACTAGTGCTTAGGAAATCTATTGGAGGCAGAAGCAGTCAAGGGTAGCCTAGGGTTAGGGTTAGGCTTAGGGTTAGGGTTAGGGTACGGCTTAGGGTACGGGTTCGGGGAGGGGTCCGTGTACGGTGTAGGGTATGGGTTAGGGTTAGGGTTAGGGTTAGTGTTAGGGTTAGGGCTCATTTTAGGGAACGGGTTAGGATTAGAGTACGTGTTAGGTTTAGGGTAGGGGTTAGGGTTAGGGTACGCGTTAGGGTTAGGGTAGTTATTAAACCTATCCCACTCTCTAGATACCCCTTAGCAAGTAAAGGAATATTATTTGGGGGTCCAGCCATGGAGAAGAATTTAGACACTAGGATAAGATAAGGAACACACCCATTATAAAGAAATCACGTTAGGATTCTCTTTTTAAGCTGTTCCTTAAAACACTAGTGCTTAGGAAATCTATTGGAGGCAGAAGCAGTCAAGGGTAGCCTAGGGTTAGGGTTAGGCTTAGGGTTAGGGTTAGGGTACGGCTTAGGGTACGGGTTCGGGGAGGGGTCCGTGTACGGTGTAGGGTATGGGTTAGGGTTAGGGTTAGGGTTAGTGTTAGGGTTAGGGCTCATTTTAGGGAACGGGTTAGGATTAGAGTACGTGTTAGGTTTAGGGTAGGGGTTAGGGTTAGGGTACGCGTTAGGGTTAGGGTAGTTATTAAACCTATCCCACTCTCTAGATACCCCTTAGCAAGTAAAGGAATATTATTTGGGGGTCCAGCCATGGAGAAGAATTTAGACACTAGGATAAGATAAGGAACAAACCCATTATAAAGAAATCACGTTAGGATTATCTTTTTAAGCTGTTCCTTAAAACACTAGTGCTTAGGAAATCTATTGGAGGCAGAAGCAGTCAAGGGTAGCCTAGGGTTAGGGTTAGGCTTAGGGTTAGGGTTAGGGTACGGCTTAGGGTACGGGTTCGGGGAGGGGTCCGTGTACGGTGTAGGGTATGGGTTAGGGTTAGGGTTAGGGTTAGTGTTAGGGTTAGGGCTCGGTTTAGGGTACGGGTTAGGTTTAGGGTACGTGTTAGGTTTAGGGTAGGGGTTAGGGTTAGGATACGCGTTAGGGTTAGGGTAGTTATTAAACCTATCCCACTCTCTAGATACCCGTTAGCACGTAAAGGAATATTATTTGGGGGTCCAGCCATGGAGAAGAGTTTAGACACTAGGATAAGATAAGGAACACACCCATTATAAAGAAATCACATTAGGATTCTCTTTTTAAGCTGTTCCTTAAAACACTATTGCTTAGGAAATCTATTGGAGGCAGAAGCAGTCAAGGGTAGCCTAGGGTTAGGGTTAGGCTTAGGGTTAGTGTTAGGGTACGGCTTAGGGTATGGGTTCGGGGAGGGGTCCGTGTACGGTGTAGGGTATGGGTTAGGGTTAGGGTTAGGGTTAGTGTTAGGGTTAGGG
>NW_026778003.1:0-58809 GCF_028023285.1 Balaenoptera ricei
TGGGCTTTGCCTCCACTTTGATCCTCAGGACTTTGCTCACATCACTGACGGTGCTGGGCGCTGGCTTTCTCTTGTCCCCGGAGGCCCTGCTCACTGTCTCTCCAAGGCTCTGTGCCCTGTCCTGGGCACAGATGGGGCAGGCAACCTGAACCTAGTGTCTGAGAGCAATGATCTCAGGGCAGAGGACACCATCCTAAACTCAGGGTCTGGGCCTGAGGGCAGCTGGGGCCAGGCCTGCTGCTGGGAAGGGTGGCTCCGGACAACGCGTGGTCCGACCGCACGCTGCCCTCGCTTCCCCAGGCTGCTGCTCCTGCTGCCCCGTGGGCTGCGCCAAGTGTGCCCAGGGCTGCGTCTGCAAAGGGGCCTCGGACAAGTGCAGCTGCTGTGCCTGATGTCGCGGAGAGCCTGCCCCGGGTGTCAACAGAGCAACCAGGACGAACCTGCATTTTACCGTTTTTCATACAACCGGACCTGACGCTACATTCCTTTTTCTATGAAATATGTGAGCTGTAATAAAAGTTGTTGACTTCATTCTGGCTCTGTCTTCCTTTGTCTGTCTTGGACAAAGAGACTCCGTGCCCATCAGGGCTGGCGTGGGGAACTGGGCTGGAAGTGCAGAGACCTCGGCTCTGGACCAAAGAGGACCCTCCCCCACCCCCCAAAACACACACACACACACGGAGCGTCTTAGCCGCTTAGGTTAATGTGAGCTTCAGTTTCTCAGCTCCAAAGGAAAGCCTCGCCCAGAAGACACAGGGCATCGGACACACAGAGGACGCACTCCCTCTATTCCCCTTAGGAGTATGGATTGCAGAGCAAGTGGTCCGTTTCTCATTTTCCTTCTCTGGGGGCCCCTGCCAAACTCAGTCCTCGGTGATGAGAGCCTGGAAAAGCACCCAGAGGGGATGGAACCCCACACCCCTCTTGTTTGACTTCTACACGGGGCTTGCGTCTAACACACCCTGGAAAGACCTATTTGTATTTTCTGCCACAGTTTTCACCCTGGTCAGTAAAAAGAATCGCTAAGAAAAAAATGTAAAAGGACACGATATGGGAAACCCATTTTTCCCTTCAACACGTAAAATCACCTTAACACGTGGAGGAGCAATTCTGAAAATTAGAGGCTCTCATAGGCTGCACATACATTGAAGTGTGTGCTTGAGTCCCGGGAACACTTCACACATGCCCCACTGTGTGGACCACACACGCCTGGAGCAGCTCTGCCCCCTGCCTCCCCACACGCAACATCAGTCTTGGCTCGCCCAGGGCTACGGACAGGACACTCGCCACCCCTGACGGCTCCCTGCAGGGGCTTGGCCCTGAATCTTCGCCAGTGCCTCCCTAGATCAGCCTGACGTCGTCCCTTCCCTCAAAATCCAGCCCGTGGCTACCTGACACCCCGAAAGTGATTTGATTTGTTTGGTGGGCATTTCCCAGCCGTTTCCCGGAGACTTGGTTTCAGAAGGAGGACTTCACGTGTTCCGCTGCAGAGTGATGGTGGTGCTGCAGTGCGGAGGGCCTGGTGGTGTTGATTAGCAAGACGTGTGTGCTGAGGGGACAGGTGATATAGTTCAGGGGCTGGGCCCCCTGGCGGTCTGGGGAGGGAATTCCTATTTCATGGGCACTCCAAGAGAAAGAGAAGAGGCTCAGAAGTCAGGACCAAGATCGGCCACAGGTGCCCTGTGTGAAGAGGGCATTTCGGGAGCCGGCCCGTGCTGCGTGCGTGGGTGCTGGTGTCAGGCACCCGGGTTCACAGCCACCGTGCCACTTCCTGACCTGGCAAGTCACTGATACTCTCTGAGATGTCATTTCCTCCTTTCTACAGAAAAGATTAATTTCCAAGAGGGGGAATAAGCGAGACAGTGGCCTGGCTCCTAGCTCGGGCTTCCCGAACGGTGTCCTTTCTGATCGCTATCTCCACACTGACATCTGTGCACGGAGAATCCTTTAGCTCCCAACAAGCTCCTGGAGAAAGGCTCCCTGCTTTGCAAGCAAGCTCATGGTGAGGGCAGAGATGGATAGGAACCTTGCTTACCCAGTGCCAGAGGGCGTGGGGATCTCCTCCAACAAGCCCCATGGAACGAGTCACCGCCACAGCATTTGGACACACTCAGTGAACCTGCATGGTCTGGAGCGACGGTGCCAATTCCAGAGAGGTTGAGCAACTTACCCAAGGGCACACAGCCTAGACTCAAAGGACCAAACCTACACTACAGCTGTCTCACCTCCCGGCCACCTGGTGCCGGTTATGACACCACTGGAGGCTGAATCCGGCCTCTCCTTTTTCAGGGCCGCAAGGGTCTTCGGAGACAGTCCAGCTGTGCTCCTGGCTGCAGAGGTGGGAGGCTGAAGCCCAGAGAGGTCACAGAGCTGTGCAGAGGGTTCTGACTGCCAGCTGCTCAGTGCTTTCCCACTGCTGCCTCTGGGCCAGGTGTTCAGTGTCCTCACCTTTCATGGCATGACATGCTGTCCGGTTGGGCGGGGGGCTGCAGTCAGCCTGCAGGAGGGCCAGTCCCATCTGTGCCACAGATAGCCATGGGACATAACCTCGCTGTGGCTCAGTCTCCTCTGCTCTAAAGGGCAAAAAAATAGTGTCTGGCTCTCGGGATGAAAGAACTGAATCCGTGCAAAGAATGTCAGAATATACTGGGCACTCAGGGAGTAATCTATCATATCACCTATTTATTTATTTATTTGTTATCATTAGCCTAGGAGACATTGTTCTCCTTCCAGACACGCAAACAAGGATGGTGTGTTTAGCTCTGTGTTCTGGGTCGTCCTCATCAACCCTGTGAGCATGGGACCACTTCCCCGGCGGGGGTTATCCTCCCTTCACGCAAGGAGCCATTGACACTACAGATAGAAAGCCGTGAGCAAGACAGTCGGTGTCCTCCTAACAGATGCAGAAGGATCCTGCCATCTCTGCTGTCACCTGCACCAGGATTTCCCTACCATTTTCTTTTCAGGGATTTTCTGAAATATGTTGTACCAAAAGAAGCCTCTTGAACACTGCTGAAGGAGAGAGTCAGAAGGAAGCCACAAAAGCATAAATACATTCCTATTCTGCCACTTCGGCCCCCCCCCCCCCCCCCCCCCAGGATTCAGCTGGACACGGTAGAGACGGGCTGAAGACACAGCTCTGGGCCAAAGGGGAGCTTTCTCACTGACTCTCTCTTTCAGCTGCGAAGCCACAAGACCACAGAAGCAGGGCACCACTCCCCAGCACTGTGTGCCTGCCTTTACTGTAGCCTCCTCGTACTGTAGGTAGTTTGGCCTTTGGGAAACGGGCTGCTGACTACTAGCTCCCTTCCGGGTTGGTGTGACAATTCAAAGAGCAAAAGTGATTAACAAGGCTTGGCATGGACTCCATGGTGTGTAATCGTCAGGACTACCCAAAGGGAACTCTCCACTTGTCTCGCTTTGTTATTTCATGCCAGGTCTGCCTATCGCCTACAGTGATGCCTTCCCTGGGGAGCACCCCATGATCAGGGAACCTCCACCCTGGCGTGGGGTGGACCGGCCACGGTGAGGAGCGCCCCTGCAAAGTTTAGGCAAAGGAGCCCCCGGAGAAATGCGCCATGATCCCTCCA
The DNA here is from genome assembly GCF_028023285.1 of Balaenoptera ricei. Taxonomy (NCBI): domain Eukaryota; kingdom Metazoa; phylum Chordata; class Mammalia; order Artiodactyla; family Balaenopteridae; genus Balaenoptera; species Balaenoptera ricei. The sequence goes on from NW_026778003.1 coordinate 3,591, forward strand.
GGAAAGGAACACACAAGTGACGACTAGCGGCCGAAGGCAATGTTCATCGCGGGGCGGTTACAGGAGACGGTACCGGGAAAGGGCTTCCAAAGGACCGTGGTGGGGACCGGGGCTGCCAACGCCTGGGGACACACGGGGTGGGCGAAACGGCGGTGAGGGTCACATGCGCCTGCGGTCTCTGACACCGCTCCCCGGCTCCGGCCAAGCCAGGGACACGAGCGGGAGGCGGGGGCTGTTCTCAGGCTGCAGGAAACGGCGACCCGGAGGCCGGCGGCGCGCGGCCTGGGGCGGGGAAGACCGGAGGACGCGGGAGCTGGATTCCTGCACAACCCGGCAACAGGGGGGCTGCTCCCGTCGGCCACATCGCGAAGGGGCGGCCAGGGGGCTGGGACACCGCTTACCGCACGGCACCCGCTTCCTCCGCTCCAGCCGGCACCGAAGTGGAATCGTGCGCTCGGCCCCGCGTGTTGCTCACAGCCCGGCCCAGGGCGCCGCGGGCAGCGCGGGCGCGGGCGCGGGCGCGGATCCGCGGGGCGGGTGCAAGGCGGGGGCGGGGCCTCTGCGCCCGGGCCGCCTCCTCGGCCTATAACTGAGCCCACGGGCTCCTGGCTCCCACACGCCCCCGACCGGACCAGTGAAGCCGCTTCGCCCCTTGCTTTGGACCTCGGGCCTCACTCCTCCTCCAGATGGACCCCAAGTGCTCCTGCCCCACTGGTAAGGGAACCCTGGCTTTGAGCCTTAGGATGCCCCCCTTCGCAGGCACAGGACGAGAAGGGAGGGTTTTGAGTTGGAGCTCAGGAGGACTCCTGTCACGGGTCCCAGGGCTTTCTTGCCTGCCAGGCTCCTGAGAGCATGTCAGTCTCCCTTTGCCTCTCCGTTAACACTGAGGGCACGGAGGCTCCAGGCTGTCCTTCTTGAGGTCACCCAGCTGGTCAGGGGACTGCTAGACCGGGACCCAGTGTTTGGAGGAGGCCTCGGAGCTGCCAGGACTTGATGGGAGGAGGGGACATTGCCTCTTTCGGGTTCAGGCCATGGGCCCTGGCCCCCAGCCCCAGTCAGCCTGGGCTGGGTCTGGAGCCTGGGACCTTCCCTGTGGAGTCCATCAGGAGGGGACCTACTCTCCTTGGACCAGAAGAGAGGAGCTGGGGCTTCTCTATCCGCCTGAGTGGACACGAGCTCCCAGGGCTGGGTCCTGACAGAGGAGGAGGGCTCAGGGAGGCATTGCTGACCGTCTGCTCTAGCTCCTGCATCCCTCTCCCTGCTCACCGCGGGCCTTTCCCTTCCTGGCAGGCGGCTCCTGCAGCTGCGCTGGCTCCTGCACCTGCAAAGCCTGCAGATGCACCTCCTGCAAGAAGAGTGAGTGTGCGGGGCCTTCTCTGGGAATGCGGGGTCTGGGCTGAGTGCGAGCAGGGAGCCCAGAGCTCAGCAGGCAGGAGCAGGACAGTGACCAAACTTCCCGGTAACCCCCACCACCACCACCACCCCCCCCCCCCCCTCACCAGGAAGGGATTCACAATCAGAGCTGGAATCACCTTCCAGATGACCGAGACCCAGGCGCGCACTAGAGAACAGGGAGACTGAGGCCCAGACGGGTCATTAACAAACAACCTCAGACCTGTCAGTAGAACTAGTCCTCCTGCCTCCTGAGTCACGCTTCTGAATCTTCTCAGGGACTGAAGCACTTTAGGGACATGAACTAGTGACCGTGTGTGGTTTCTCGGACCTGGGGCAGCCCCTTCCTGTCGAAGCAGCCCAGAGCGTCCCTATCCCGAGCGGGAGCTGCTCTGTCAGGGCTTTGCCTCCACTTTGATCCTCAGGACTTTGCTCACATCACTGACGGTGCTGGGCGCTGGCTTTCTCTTGTCCCCGGAGGCCCTGCTCACTGTCTCTCCAAGGCTCTGTGCCCTGTCCTGGGCACAGATGGGGCAGGCAACCTGAACCTAGTGTCTGAGAGCAATGATCTCAGGGCAGAGGACACCATCCTAAACTCAGGGTCTGGGCCTGAGGGCAGCTGGGGCCAGGCCTGCTGCTGGGAAGGGTGGCTCCGGACAACGCGTGGTCCGACCGCACGCTGCCCTCGCTTCCCCAGGCTGCTGCTCCTGCTGCCCCGTGGGCTGCGCCAAGTGTGCCCAGGGCTGCGTCTGCAAAGGGGCCTCGGACAAGTGCAGCTGCTGTGCCTGATGTCGCGGAGAGCCTGCCCCGGGTGTCAACAGAGCAACCAGGACGAACCTGCATTTTACCGTTTTTCATACAACCGGACCTGACGCTACATTCCTTTTTCTATGAAATATGTGAGCTGTAATAAAAGTTGTTGACTTCATTCTGGCTCTGTCTTCCTTTGTCTGTCTTGGACAAAGAGACTCCGTGCCCATCAGGGCTGGCGTGGGGAACTGGGCTGGAAGTGCAGAGACCTCGGCTCTGGACCAAAGAGGACCCTCCCCCACCCCCCAAAACACACACACACACACGGAGCGTCTTAGCCGCTTAGGTTAATGTGAGCTTCAGTTTCTCAGCTCCAAAGGAAAGCCTCGCCCAGAAGACACAGGGCATCGGACACACAGAGGACGCACTCCCTCTATTCCCCTTAGGAGTATGGATTGCAGAGCAAGTGGTCCGTTTCTCATTTTCCTTCTCTGGGGGCCCCTGCCAAACTCAGTCCTCGGTGATGAGAGCCTGGAAAAGCACCCAGAGGGGATGGAACCCCACACCCCTCTTGTTTGACTTCTACACGGGGCTTGCGTCTAACACACCCTGGAAAGACCTATTTGTATTTTCTGCCACAGTTTTCACCCTGGTCAGTAAAAAGAATCGCTAAGAAAAAAATGTAAAAGGACACGATATGGGAAACCCATTTTTCCCTTCAACACGTAAAATCACCTTAACACGTGGAGGAGCAATTCTGAAAATTAGAGGCTCTCATAGGCTGCACATACATTGAAGTGTGTGCTTGAGTCCCGGGAACACTTCACACATGCCCCACTGTGTGGACCACACACGCCTGGAGCAGCTCTGCCCCCTGCCTCCCCACACGCAACATCAGTCTTGGCTCGCCCAGGGCTACGGACAGGACACTCGCCACCCCTGACGGCTCCCTGCAGGGGCTTGGCCCTGAATCTTCGCCAGTGCCTCCCTAGATCAGCCTGACGTCGTCCCTTCCCTCAAAATCCAGCCCGTGGCTACCTGACACCCCGAAAGTGATTTGGATTTGTTTGGTGGGCATTTCCCAGCCGTTTCCCGGAGACTTGGTTTCAGAAGGAGGACTTCACGTGTTCCGCTGCAGAGTGATGGTGGTGCTGCAGTGCGGAGGGCCTGGTGGTGTTGATTAGCAAGACGTGTGTGCTGAGGGGACAGGTGATATAGTTCAGGGGCTGGGCCCCCTGGCGGTCTGGGGAGGGAATTCCTATTTCATGGGCACTCCAAGAGAAAGAGAAGAGGCTCAGAAGTCAGGACCAAGATCGGCCACAGGTGCCCTGTGTGAAGAGGGCATTTCGGGAGCCGGCCCGTGCTGCGTGCGTGGGTGCTGGTGTCAGGCACCCGGGTTCACAGCCACCGTGCCACTTCCTGACCTGGCAAGTCACTGATACTCTCTGAGATGTCATTTCCTCCTTTCTACAGAAAAGATTAATTTCCAAGAGGGGGAATAAGCGAGACAGTGGCCTGGCTCCTAGCTCGGGCTTCCCGAACGGTGTCCTTTCTGATCGCTATCTCCACACTGACATCTGTGCACGGAGAATCCTTTAGCTCCCAACAAGCTCCTGGAGAAAGGCTCCCTGCTTTGCAAGCAAGCTCATGGTGAGGGCAGAGATGGATAGGAACCTTGCTTACCCAGTGCCAGAGGGCGTGGGGATCTCCTCCAACAAGCCCCATGGAACGAGTCACCGCCACAGCATTTGGACACACTCAGTGAACCTGCATGGTCTGGAGCGACGGTGCCAATTCCAGAGAGGTTGAGCAACTTACCCAAGGGCACACAGCCTAGACTCAAAGGACCAAACCTACACTACAGCTGTCTCACCTCCCGGCCACCTGGTGCCGGTTATGACACCACTGGAGGCTGAATCCGGCCTCTCCTTTTTCAGGGCCGCAAGGGTCTTCGGAGACAGTCCAGCTGTGCTCCTGGCTGCAGAGGTGGGAGGCTGAAGCCCAGAGAGGTCACAGAGCTGTGCAGAGGGTTCTGACTGCCAGCTGCTCAGTGCTTTCCCACTGCTGCCTCTGGGCCAGGTGTTCAGTGTCCTCACCTTTCATGGCATGACATGCTGTCCGGTTGGGCGGGGGGCTGCAGTCAGCCTGCAGGAGGGCCAGTCCCATCTGTGCCACAGATAGCCATGGGACATAACCTCGCTGTGGCTCAGTCTCCTCTGCTCTAAAGGGCAAAAAAATAGTGTCTGGCTCTCGGGATGAAAGAACTGAATCCGTGCAAAGAATGTCAGAATATACTGGGCACTCAGGGAGTAATCTATCATATCACCTATTTATTTATTTATTTGTTATCATTAGCCTAGGAGACATTGTTCTCCTTCCAGACACGCAAACAAGGATGGTGTGTTTAGCTCTGTGTTCTGGGTCGTCCTCATCAACCCTGTGAGCATGGGACCACTTCCCCGGCGGGGGTTATCCTCCCTTCACGCAAGGAGCCATTGACACTACAGATAGAAAGCCGTGAGCAAGACAGTCGGTGTCCTCCTAACAGATGCAGAAGGATCCTGCCATCTCTGCTGTCACCTGCACCAGGATTTCCCTACCATTTTCTTTTCAGGGATTTTCTGAAATATGTTGTACCAAAAGAAGCCTCTTGAACACTGCTGAAGGAGAGAGTCAGAAGGAAGCCACAAAAGCATAAATACATTCCTATTCTGCCACTTCGGCCCCCCCCCCCCCCCCCCCCAGGATTCAGCTGGACACGGTAGAGACGGGCTGAAGACACAGCTCTGGGCCAAAGGGGAGCTTTCTCACTGACTCTCTCTTTCAGCTGCGAAGCCACAAGACCACAGAAGCAGGGCACCACTCCCCAGCACTGTGTGCCTGCCTTTACTGTAGCCTCCTCGTACTGTAGGTAGTTTGGCCTTTGGGAAACGGGCTGCTGACTACTAGCTCCCTTCCGGGTTGGTGTGACAATTCAAAGAGCAAAAGTGATTAACAAGGCTTGGCATGGACTCCATGGTGTGTAATCGTCAGGACTACCCAAAGGGAACTCTCCACTTGTCTCGCTTTGTTATTTCATGCCAGGTCTGCCTATCGCCTACAGTGATGCCTTCCCTGGGGAGCACCCCATGATCAGGGAACCTCCACCCTGGCGTGGGGTGGACCGGCCACGGTGAGGAGCGCCCCTGCAAAGTTTAGGCAAAGGAGCCCCCGGAGAAATGCGCCATGATCCCTCCAGGAAAGGAACACACAAGTGACGACTAGCGGCCGAAGGCAATGTTCATCGCGGGGCGGTTACAGGAGACGGTACCGGGAAAGGGCTTCCAAAGGACCGTGGTGGGGACCGGGGCTGCCAACGCCTGGGGACACACGGGGTGGGCGAAACGGCGGTGAGGGTCACATGCGCCTGCGGTCTCTGACACCGCTCCCCGGCTCCGGCCAAGCCAGGGACACGAGCGGGAGGCGGGGGCTGTTCTCAGGCTGCAGGAAACGGCGACCCGGAGGCCGGCGGCGCGCGGCCTGGGGCGGGGAAGACCGGAGGACGCGGGAGCTGGATTCCTGCACAACCCGGCAACAGGGGGGCTGCTCCCGTCGGCCACATCGCGAAGGGGCGGCCAGGGGGCTGGGACACCGCTTACCGCACGGCACCCGCTTCCTCCGCTCCAGCCGGCACCGAAGTGGAATCGTGCGCTCGGCCCCGCGTGTTGCTCACAGCCCGGCCCAGGGCGCCGCGGGCAGCGCGGGCGCGGGCGCGGGCGCGGATCCGCGGGGCGGGTGCAAGGCGGGGGCGGGGCCTCTGCGCCCGGGCCGCCTCCTCGGCCTATAACTGAGCCCACGGGCTCCTGGCTCCCACACGCCCCCGACCGGACCAGTGAAGCCGCTTCGCCCCTTGCTTTGGACCTCGGGCCTCACTCCTCCTCCAGATGGACCCCAAGTGCTCCTGCCCCACTGGTAAGGGAACCCTGGCTTTGAGCCTTAGGATGCCCCCCTTCGCAGGCACAGGACGAGAAGGGAGGGTTTTGAGTTGGAGCTCAGGAGGACTCCTGTCACGGGTCCCAGGGCTTTCTTGCCTGCCAGGCTCCTGAGAGCATGTCAGTCTCCCTTTGCCTCTCCGTTAACACTGAGGGCACGGAGGCTCCAGGCTGTCCTTCTTGAGGTCACCCAGCTGGTCAGGGGACTGCTAGACCGGGACCCAGTGTTTGGAGGAGGCCTCGGAGCTGCCAGGACTTGATGGGAGGAGGGGACATTGCCTCTTTCGGGTTCAGGCCATGGGCCCTGGCCCCCAGCCCCAGTCAGCCTGGGCTGGGTCTGGAGCCTGGGACCTTCCCTGTGGAGTCCATCAGGAGGGGACCTACTCTCCTTGGACCAGAAGAGAGGAGCTGGGGCTTCTCTATCCGCCTGAGTGGACACGAGCTCCCAGGGCTGGGTCCTGACAGAGGAGGAGGGCTCAGGGAGGCATTGCTGACCGTCTGCTCTAGCTCCTGCATCCCTCTCCCTGCTCACCGCGGGCCTTTCCCTTCCTGGCAGGCGGCTCCTGCAGCTGCGCTGGCTCCTGCACCTGCAAAGCCTGCAGATGCACCTCCTGCAAGAAGAGTGAGTGTGCGGGGCCTTCTCTGGGAATGCGGGGTCTGGGCTGAGTGCGAGCAGGGAGCCCAGAGCTCAGCAGGCAGGAGCAGGACAGTGACCAAACTTCCCGGTAACCCCCACCACCACCACCACCCCCCCCCCCCCTCACCAGGAAGGGATTCACAATCAGAGCTGGAATCACCTTCCAGATGACCGAGACCCAGGCGCGCACTAGAGAACAGGGAGACTGAGGCCCAGACGGGTCATTAACAAACAACCTCAGACCTGTCAGTAGAACTAGTCCTCCTGCCTCCTGAGTCACGCTTCTGAATCTTCTCAGGGACTGAAGCACTTTAGGGACATGAACTAGTGACCGTGTGTGGTTTCTCGGACCTGGGGCAGCCCCTTCCTGTCGAAGCAGCCCAGAGCGTCCCTATCCCGAGCGGGAGCTGCTCTGTCAGGGCTTTGCCTCCACTTTGATCCTCAGGACTTTGCTCACATCACTGACGGTGCTGGGCGCTGGCTTTCTCTTGTCCCCGGAGGCCCTGCTCACTGTCTCTCCAAGGCTCTGTGCCCTGTCCTGGGCACAGATGGGGCAGGCAACCTGAACCTAGTGTCTGAGAGCAATGATCTCAGGGCAGAGGACACCATCCTAAACTCAGGGTCTGGGCCTGAGGGCAGCTGGGGCCAGGCCTGCTGCTGGGAAGGGTGGCTCCGGACAACGCGTGGTCCGACCGCACGCTGCCCTCGCTTCCCCAGGCTGCTGCTCCTGCTGCCCCGTGGGCTGCGCCAAGTGTGCCCAGGGCTGCGTCTGCAAAGGGGCCTCGGACAAGTGCAGCTGCTGTGCCTGATGTCGCGGAGAGCCTGCCCCGGGTGTCAACAGAGCAACCAGGACGAACCTGCATTTTACCGTTTTTCATACAACCGGACCTGACGCTACATTCCTTTTTCTATGAAATATGTGAGCTGTAATAAAAGTTGTTGACTTCATTCTGGCTCTGTCTTCCTTTGTCTGTCTTGGACAAAGAGACTCCGTGCCCATCAGGGCTGGCGTGGGGAACTGGGCTGGAAGTGCAGAGACCTCGGCTCTGGACCAAAGAGGACCCTCCCCCACCCCCCAAAACACACACACACACACGGAGCGTCTTAGCCGCTTAGGTTAATGTGAGCTTCAGTTTCTCAGCTCCAAAGGAAAGCCTCGCCCAGAAGACACAGGGCATCGGACACACAGAGGACGCACTCCCTCTATTCCCCTTAGGAGTATGGATTGCAGAGCAAGTGGTCCGTTTCTCATTTTCCTTCTCTGGGGGCCCCTGCCAAACTCAGTCCTCGGTGATGAGAGCCTGGAAAAGCACCCAGAGGGGATGGAACCCCACACCCCTCTTGTTTGACTTCTACACGGGGCTTGCGTCTAACACACCCTGGAAAGACCTATTTGTATTTTCTGCCACAGTTTTCACCCTGGTCAGTAAAAAGAATCGCTAAGAAAAAAATGTAAAAGGACACGATATGGGAAACCCATTTTTCCCTTCAACACGTAAAATCACCTTAACACGTGGAGGAGCAATTCTGAAAATTAGAGGCTCTCATAGGCTGCACATACATTGAAGTGTGTGCTTGAGTCCCGGGAACACTTCACACATGCCCCACTGTGTGGACCACACACGCCTGGAGCAGCTCTGCCCCCTGCCTCCCCACACGCAACATCAGTCTTGGCTCGCCCAGGGCTACGGACAGGACACTCGCCACCCCTGACGGCTCCCTGCAGGGGCTTGGCCCTGAATCTTCGCCAGTGCCTCCCTAGATCAGCCTGACGTCGTCCCTTCCCTCAAAATCCAGCCCGTGGCTACCTGACACCCCGAAAGTGATTTGGATTTGTTTGGTGGGCATTTCCCAGCCGTTTCCCGGAGACTTGGTTTCAGAAGGAGGACTTCACGTGTTCCGCTGCAGAGTGATGGTGGTGCTGCAGTGCGGAGGGCCTGGTGGTGTTGATTAGCAAGACGTGTGTGCTGAGGGGACAGGTGATATAGTTCAGGGGCTGGGCCCCCTGGCGGTCTGGGGAGGGAATTCCTATTTCATGGGCACTCCAAGAGAAAGAGAAGAGGCTCAGAAGTCAGGACCAAGATCGGCCACAGGTGCCCTGTGTGAAGAGGGCATTTCGGGAGCCGGCCCGTGCTGCGTGCGTGGGTGCTGGTGTCAGGCACCCGGGTTCACAGCCACCGTGCCACTTCCTGACCTGGCAAGTCACTGATACTCTCTGAGATGTCATTTCCTCCTTTCTACAGAAAAGATTAATTTCCAAGAGGGGGAATAAGCGAGACAGTGGCCTGGCTCCTAGCTCGGGCTTCCCGAACGGTGTCCTTTCTGATCGCTATCTCCACACTGACATCTGTGCACGGAGAATCCTTTAGCTCCCAACAAGCTCCTGGAGAAAGGCTCCCTGCTTTGCAAGCAAGCTCATGGTGAGGGCAGAGATGGATAGGAACCTTGCTTACCCAGTGCCAGAGGGCGTGGGGATCTCCTCCAACAAGCCCCATGGAACGAGTCACCGCCACAGCATTTGGACACACTCAGTGAACCTGCATGGTCTGGAGCGACGGTGCCAATTCCAGAGAGGTTGAGCAACTTACCCAAGGGCACACAGCCTAGACTCAAAGGACCAAACCTACACTACAGCTGTCTCACCTCCCGGCCACCTGGTGCCGGTTATGACACCACTGGAGGCTGAATCCGGCCTCTCCTTTTTCAGGGCCGCAAGGGTCTTCGGAGACAGTCCAGCTGTGCTCCTGGCTGCAGAGGTGGGAGGCTGAAGCCCAGAGAGGTCACAGAGCTGTGCAGAGGGTTCTGACTGCCAGCTGCTCAGTGCTTTCCCACTGCTGCCTCTGGGCCAGGTGTTCAGTGTCCTCACCTTTCATGGCATGACATGCTGTCCGGTTGGGCGGGGGGCTGCAGTCAGCCTGCAGGAGGGCCAGTCCCATCTGTGCCACAGATAGCCATGGGACATAACCTCGCTGTGGCTCAGTCTCCTCTGCTCTAAAGGGCAAAAAAATAGTGTCTGGCTCTCGGGATGAAAGAACTGAATCCGTGCAAAGAATGTCAGAATATACTGGGCACTCAGGGAGTAATCTATCATATCACCTATTTATTTATTTATTTGTTATCATTAGCCTAGGAGACATTGTTCTCCTTCCAGACACGCAAACAAGGATGGTGTGTTTAGCTCTGTGTTCTGGGTCGTCCTCATCAACCCTGTGAGCATGGGACCACTTCCCCGGCGGGGGTTATCCTCCCTTCACGCAAGGAGCCATTGACACTACAGATAGAAAGCCGTGAGCAAGACAGTCGGTGTCCTCCTAACAGATGCAGAAGGATCCTGCCATCTCTGCTGTCACCTGCACCAGGATTTCCCTACCATTTTCTTTTCAGGGATTTTCTGAAATATGTTGTACCAAAAGAAGCCTCTTGAACACTGCTGAAGGAGAGAGTCAGAAGGAAGCCACAAAAGCATAAATACATTCCTATTCTGCCACTTCGGCCCCCCCCCCCCCCCCCCCCCAGGATTCAGCTGGACACGGTAGAGACGGGCTGAAGACACAGCTCTGGGCCAAAGGGGAGCTTTCTCACTGACTCTCTCTTTCAGCTGCGAAGCCACAAGACCACAGAAGCAGGGCACCACTCCCCAGCACTGTGTGCCTGCCTTTACTGTAGCCTCCTCGTACTGTAGGTAGTTTGGCCTTTGGGAAACGGGCTGCTGACTACTAGCTCCCTTCCGGGTTGGTGTGACAATTCAAAGAGCAAAAGTGATTAACAAGGCTTGGCATGGACTCCATGGTGTGTAATCGTCAGGACTACCCAAAGGGAACTCTCCACTTGTCTCGCTTTGTTATTTCATGCCAGGTCTGCCTATCGCCTACAGTGATGCCTTCCCTGGGGAGCACCCCATGATCAGGGAACCTCCACCCTGGCGTGGGGTGGACCGGCCACGGTGAGGAGCGCCCCTGCAAAGTTTAGGCAAAGGAGCCCCCGGAGAAATGCGCCATGATCCCTCCAGGAAAGGAACACACAAGTGACGACTAGCGGCCGAAGGCAATGTTCATCGCGGGGCGGTTACAGGAGACGGTACCGGGAAAGGGCTTCCAAAGGACCGTGGTGGGGACCGGGGCTGCCAACGCCTGGGGACACACGGGGTGGGCGAAACGGCGGTGAGGGTCACATGCGCCTGCGGTCTCTGACACCGCTCCCCGGCTCCGGCCAAGCCAGGGACACGAGCGGGAGGCGGGGGCTGTTCTCAGGCTGCAGGAAACGGCGACCCGGAGGCCGGCGGCGCGCGGCCTGGGGCGGGGAAGACCGGAGGACGCGGGAGCTGGATTCCTGCACAACCCGGCAACAGGGGGGCTGCTCCCGTCGGCCACATCGCGAAGGGGCGGCCAGGGGGCTGGGACACCGCTTACCGCACGGCACCCGCTTCCTCCGCTCCAGCCGGCACCGAAGTGGAATCGTGCGCTCGGCCCCGCGTGTTGCTCACAGCCCGGCCCAGGGCGCCGCGGGCAGCGCGGGCGCGGGCGCGGATCCGCGGGGCGGGTGCAAGGCGGGGGCGGGGCCTCTGCGCCCGGGCCGCCTCCTCGGCCTATAACTGAGCCCACGGGCTCCTGGCTCCCACACGCCCCCGACCGGACCAGTGAAGCCGCTTCGCCCCTTGCTTTGGACCTCGGGCCTCACTCCTCCTCCAGATGGACCCCAAGTGCTCCTGCCCCACTGGTAAGGGAACCCTGGCTTTGAGCCTTAGGATGCCCCCCTTCGCAGGCACAGGACGAGAAGGGAGGGTTTTGAGTTGGAGCTCAGGAGGACTCCTGTCACGGGTCCCAGGGCTTTCTTGCCTGCCAGGCTCCTGAGAGCATGTCAGTCTCCCTTTGCCTCTCCGTTAACACTGAGGGCACGGAGGCTCCAGGCTGTCCTTCTTGAGGTCACCCAGCTGGTCAGGGGACTGCTAGACCGGGACCCAGTGTTTGGAGGAGGCCTCGGAGCTGCCAGGACTTGATGGGAGGAGGGGACATTGCCTCTTTCGGGTTCAGGCCATGGGCCCTGGCCCCCAGCCCCAGTCAGCCTGGGCTGGGTCTGGAGCCTGGGACCTTCCCTGTGGAGTCCATCAGGAGGGGACCTACTCTCCTTGGACCAGAAGAGAGGAGCTGGGGCTTCTCTATCCGCCTGAGTGGACACGAGCTCCCAGGGCTGGGTCCTGACAGAGGAGGAGGGCTCAGGGAGGCATTGCTGACCGTCTGCTCTAGCTCCTGCATCCCTCTCCCTGCTCACCGCGGGCCTTTCCCTTCCTGGCAGGCGGCTCCTGCAGCTGCGCTGGCTCCTGCACCTGCAAAGCCTGCAGATGCACCTCCTGCAAGAAGAGTGAGTGTGCGGGGCCTTCTCTGGGAATGCGGGGTCTGGGCTGAGTGCGAGCAGGGAGCCCAGAGCTCAGCAGGCAGGAGCAGGACAGTGACCAAACTTCCCGGTAACCCCCACCACCACCACCACCCCCCCCCCCCCCTCACCAGGAAGGGATTCACAATCAGAGCTGGAATCACCTTCCAGATGACCGAGACCCAGGCGCGCACTAGAGAACAGGGAGACTGAGGCCCAGACGGGTCATTAACAAACAACCTCAGACCTGTCAGTAGAACTAGTCCTCCTGCCTCCTGAGTCACGCTTCTGAATCTTCTCAGGGACTGAAGCACTTTAGGGACATGAACTAGTGACCGTGTGTGGTTTCTCGGACCTGGGGCAGCCCCTTCCTGTCGAAGCAGCCCAGAGCGTCCCTATCCCGAGCGGGAGCTGCTCTGTCAGGGCTTTGCCTCCACTTTGATCCTCAGGACTTTGCTCACATCACTGACGGTGCTGGGCGCTGGCTTTCTCTTGTCCCCGGAGGCCCTGCTCACTGTCTCTCCAAGGCTCTGTGCCCTGTCCTGGGCACAGATGGGGCAGGCAACCTGAACCTAGTGTCTGAGAGCAATGATCTCAGGGCAGAGGACACCATCCTAAACTCAGGGTCTGGGCCTGAGGGCAGCTGGGGCCAGGCCTGCTGCTGGGAAGGGTGGCTCCGGACAACGCGTGGTCCGACCGCACGCTGCCCTCGCTTCCCCAGGCTGCTGCTCCTGCTGCCCCGTGGGCTGCGCCAAGTGTGCCCAGGGCTGCGTCTGCAAAGGGGCCTCGGACAAGTGCAGCTGCTGTGCCTGATGTCGCGGAGAGCCTGCCCCGGGTGTCAACAGAGCAACCAGGACGAACCTGCATTTTACCGTTTTTCATACAACCGGACCTGACGCTACATTCCTTTTTCTATGAAATATGTGAGCTGTAATAAAAGTTGTTGACTTCATTCTGGCTCTGTCTTCCTTTGTCTGTCTTGGACAAAGAGACTCCGTGCCCATCAGGGCTGGCGTGGGGAACTGGGCTGGAAGTGCAGAGACCTCGGCTCTGGACCAAAGAGGACCCTCCCCCACCCCCCAAAACACACACACACACACGGAGCGTCTTAGCCGCTTAGGTTAATGTGAGCTTCAGTTTCTCAGCTCCAAAGGAAAGCCTCGCCCAGAAGACACAGGGCATCGGACACACAGAGGACGCACTCCCTCTATTCCCCTTAGGAGTATGGATTGCAGAGCAAGTGGTCCGTTTCTCATTTTCCTTCTCTGGGGGCCCCTGCCAAACTCAGTCCTCGGTGATGAGAGCCTGGAAAAGCACCCAGAGGGGATGGAACCCCACACCCCTCTTGTTTGACTTCTACACGGGGCTTGCGTCTAACACACCCTGGAAAGACCTATTTGTATTTTCTGCCACAGTTTTCACCCTGGTCAGTAAAAAGAATCGCTAAGAAAAAAATGTAAAAGGACACGATATGGGAAACCCATTTTTCCCTTCAACACGTAAAATCACCTTAACACGTGGAGGAGCAATTCTGAAAATTAGAGGCTCTCATAGGCTGCACATACATTGAAGTGTGTGCTTGAGTCCCGGGAACACTTCACACATGCCCCACTGTGTGGACCACACACGCCTGGAGCAGCTCTGCCCCCTGCCTCCCCACACGCAACATCAGTCTTGGCTCGCCCAGGGCTACGGACAGGACACTCGCCACCCCTGACGGCTCCCTGCAGGGGCTTGGCCCTGAATCTTCGCCAGTGCCTCCCTAGATCAGCCTGACGTCGTCCCTTCCCTCAAAATCCAGCCCGTGGCTACCTGACACCCCGAAAGTGATTTGGATTTGTTTGGTGGGCATTTCCCAGCCGTTTCCCGGAGACTTGGTTTCAGAAGGAGGACTTCACGTGTTCCGCTGCAGAGTGATGGTGGTGCTGCAGTGCGGAGGGCCTGGTGGTGTTGATTAGCAAGACGTGTGTGCTGAGGGGACAGGTGATATAGTTCAGGGGCTGGGCCCCCTGGCGGTCTGGGGAGGGAATTCCTATTTCATGGGCACTCCAAGAGAAAGAGAAGAGGCTCAGAAGTCAGGACCAAGATCGGCCACAGGTGCCCTGTGTGAAGAGGGCATTTCGGGAGCCGGCCCGTGCTGCGTGCGTGGGTGCTGGTGTCAGGCACCCGGGTTCACAGCCACCGTGCCACTTCCTGACCTGGCAAGTCACTGATACTCTCTGAGATGTCATTTCCTCCTTTCTACAGAAAAGATTAATTTCCAAGAGGGGGAATAAGCGAGACAGTGGCCTGGCTCCTAGCTCGGGCTTCCCGAACGGTGTCCTTTCTGATCGCTATCTCCACACTGACATCTGTGCACGGAGAATCCTTTAGCTCCCAACAAGCTCCTGGAGAAAGGCTCCCTGCTTTGCAAGCAAGCTCATGGTGAGGGCAGAGATGGATAGGAACCTTGCTTACCCAGTGCCAGAGGGCGTGGGGATCTCCTCCAACAAGCCCCATGGAACGAGTCACCGCCACAGCATTTGGACACACTCAGTGAACCTGCATGGTCTGGAGCGACGGTGCCAATTCCAGAGAGGTTGAGCAACTTACCCAAGGGCACACAGCCTAGACTCAAAGGACCAAACCTACACTACAGCTGTCTCACCTCCCGGCCACCTGGTGCCGGTTATGACACCACTGGAGGCTGAATCCGGCCTCTCCTTTTTCAGGGCCGCAAGGGTCTTCGGAGACAGTCCAGCTGTGCTCCTGGCTGCAGAGGTGGGAGGCTGAAGCCCAGAGAGGTCACAGAGCTGTGCAGAGGGTTCTGACTGCCAGCTGCTCAGTGCTTTCCCACTGCTGCCTCTGGGCCAGGTGTTCAGTGTCCTCACCTTTCATGGCATGACATGCTGTCCGGTTGGGCGGGGGGCTGCAGTCAGCCTGCAGGAGGGCCAGTCCCATCTGTGCCACAGATAGCCATGGGACATAACCTCGCTGTGGCTCAGTCTCCTCTGCTCTAAAGGGCAAAAAAATAGTGTCTGGCTCTCGGGATGAAAGAACTGAATCCGTGCAAAGAATGTCAGAATATACTGGGCACTCAGGGAGTAATCTATCATATCACCTATTTATTTATTTATTTGTTATCATTAGCCTAGGAGACATTGTTCTCCTTCCAGACACGCAAACAAGGATGGTGTGTTTAGCTCTGTGTTCTGGGTCGTCCTCATCAACCCTGTGAGCATGGGACCACTTCCCCGGCGGGGGTTATCCTCCCTTCACGCAAGGAGCCATTGACACTACAGATAGAAAGCCGTGAGCAAGACAGTCGGTGTCCTCCTAACAGATGCAGAAGGATCCTGCCATCTCTGCTGTCACCTGCACCAGGATTTCCCTACCATTTTCTTTTCAGGGATTTTCTGAAATATGTTGTACCAAAAGAAGCCTCTTGAACACTGCTGAAGGAGAGAGTCAGAAGGAAGCCACAAAAGCATAAATACATTCCTATTCTGCCACTTCGGCCCCCCCCCCCCCGCCCCAGGATTCAGCTGGACACGGTAGAGACGGGCTGAAGACACAGCTCTGGGCCAAAGGGGAGCTTTCTCACTGACTCTCTCTTTCAGCTGCGAAGCCACAAGACCACAGAAGCAGGGCACCACTCCCCAGCACTGTGTGCCTGCCTTTACTGTAGCCTCCTCGTACTGTAGGTAGTTTGGCCTTTGGGAAACGGGCTGCTGACTACTAGCTCCCTTCCGGGTTGGTGTGACAATTCAAAGAGCAAAAGTGATTAACAAGGCTTGGCATGGACTCCATGGTGTGTAATCGTCAGGACTACCCAAAGGGAACTCTCCACTTGTCTCGCTTTGTTATTTCATGCCAGGTCTGCCTATCGCCTACAGTGATGCCTTCCCTGGGGAGCACCCCATGATCAGGGAACCTCCACCCTGGCGTGGGGTGGACCGGCCACGGTGAGGAGCGCCCCTGCAAAGTTTAGGCAAAGGAGCCCCCGGAGAAATGCGCCATGATCCCTCCAGGAAAGGAACACACAAGTGACGACTAGCGGCCGAAGGCAATGTTCATCGCGGGGCGGTTACAGGAGACGGTACCGGGAAAGGGCTTCCAAAGGACCGTGGTGGGGACCGGGGCTGCCAACGCCTGGGGACACACGGGGTGGGCGAAACGGCGGTGAGGGTCACATGCGCCTGCGGTCTCTGACACCGCTCCCCGGCTCCGGCCAAGCCAGGGACACGAGCGGGAGGCGGGGGCTGTTCTCAGGCTGCAGGAAACGGCGACCCGGAGGCCGGCGGCGCGCGGCCTGGGGCGGGGAAGACCGGAGGACGCGGGAGCTGGATTCCTGCACAACCCGGCAACAGGGGGGCTGCTCCCGTCGGCCACATCGCGAAGGGGCGGCCAGGGGGCTGGGACACCGCTTACCGGGCACCCGCTTCCTCCGCTCCAGCCGGCACCGAAGTGGAATCGTGCGCTCGGCCCCGCGTGTTGCTCACAGCCCGGCCCAGGGCGCCGCGGGCAGCGCGGGCGCGGGCGCGGCGGATCCGCGGGGCGGGTGCAAGGCGGGGGCGGGGCCTCTGCGCCCGGGCCGCCTCCTCGGCCTATAACTGAGCCCACGGGCTCCTGGCTCCCACACGCCCCCGACCGGACCAGTGAAGCCGCTTCGCCCCTTGCTTTGGACCTCGGGCCTCACTCCTCCTCCAGATGGACCCCAAGTGCTCCTGCCCCACTGGTAAGGGAACCCTGGCTTTGAGCCTTAGGATGCCCCCCTTCGCAGGCACAGGACGAGAAGGGAGGGTTTTGAGTTGGAGCTCAGGAGGACTCCTGTCACGGGTCCCAGGGCTTTCTTGCCTGCCAGGCTCCTGAGAGCATGTCAGTCTCCCTTTGCCTCTCCGTTAACACTGAGGGCACGGAGGCTCCAGGCTGTCCTTCTTGAGGTCACCCAGCTGGTCAGGGGACTGCTAGACCGGGACCCAGTGTTTGGAGGAGGCCTCGGAGCTGCCAGGACTTGATGGGAGGAGGGGACATTGCCTCTTTCGGGTTCAGGCCATGGGCCCTGGCCCCCAGCCCCAGTCAGCCTGGGCTGGGTCTGGAGCCTGGGACCTTCCCTGTGGAGTCCATCAGGAGGGGACCTACTCTCCTTGGACCAGAAGAGAGGAGCTGGGGCTTCTCTATCCGCCTGAGTGGACACGAGCTCCCAGGGCTGGGTCCTGACAGAGGAGGAGGGCTCAGGGAGGCATTGCTGACCGTCTGCTCTAGCTCCTGCATCCCTCTCCCTGCTCACCGCGGGCCTTTCCCTTCCTGGCAGGCGGCTCCTGCAGCTGCGCTGGCTCCTGCACCTGCAAAGCCTGCAGATGCACCTCCTGCAAGAAGAGTGAGTGTGCGGGGCCTTCTCTGGGAATGCGGGGTCTGGGCTGAGTGCGAGCAGGGAGCCCAGAGCTCAGCAGGCAGGAGCAGGACAGTGACCAAACTTCCCGGTAACCCCCACCACCACCACCACCCCCCCCCCCCCCTCACCAGGAAGGGATTCACAATCAGAGCTGGAATCACCTTCCAGATGACCGAGACCCAGGCGCGCACTAGAGAACAGGGAGACTGAGGCCCAGACGGGTCATTAACAAACAACCTCAGACCTGTCAGTAGAACTAGTCCTCCTGCCTCCTGAGTCACGCTTCTGAATCTTCTCAGGGACTGAAGCACTTTAGGGACATGAACTAGTGACCGTGTGTGGTTTCTCGGACCTGGGGCAGCCCCTTCCTGTCGAAGCAGCCCAGAGCGTCCCTATCCCGAGCGGGAGCTGCTCTGTCAGGGCTTTGCCTCCACTTTGATCCTCAGGACTTTGCTCACATCACTGACGGTGCTGGGCGCTGGCTTTCTCTTGTCCCCGGAGGCCCTGCTCACTGTCTCTCCAAGGCTCTGTGCCCTGTCCTGGGCACAGATGGGGCAGGCAACCTGAACCTAGTGTCTGAGAGCAATGATCTCAGGGCAGAGGACACCATCCTAAACTCAGGGTCTGGGCCTGAGGGCAGCTGGGGCCAGGCCTGCTGCTGGGAAGGGTGGCTCCGGACAACGCGTGGTCCGACCGCACGCTGCCCTCGCTTCCCCAGGCTGCTGCTCCTGCTGCCCCGTGGGCTGCGCCAAGTGTGCCCAGGGCTGCGTCTGCAAAGGGGCCTCGGACAAGTGCAGCTGCTGTGCCTGATGTCGCGGAGAGCCTGCCCCGGGTGTCAACAGAGCAACCAGGACGAACCTGCATTTTACCGTTTTTCATACAACCGGACCTGACGCTACATTCCTTTTTCTATGAAATATGTGAGCTGTAATAAAAGTTGTTGACTTCATTCTGGCTCTGTCTTCCTTTGTCTGTCTTGGACAAAGAGACTCCGTGCCCATCAGGGCTGGCGTGGGGAACTGGGCTGGAAGTGCAGAGACCTCGGCTCTGGACCAAAGAGGACCCTCCCCCACCCCCCAAAACACACACACACACACGGAGCGTCTTAGCCGCTTAGGTTAATGTGAGCTTCAGTTTCTCAGCTCCAAAGGAAAGCCTCGCCCAGAAGACACAGGGCATCGGACACACAGAGGACGCACTCCCTCTATTCCCCTTAGGAGTATGGATTGCAGAGCAAGTGGTCCGTTTCTCATTTTCCTTCTCTGGGGGCCCCTGCCAAACTCAGTCCTCGGTGATGAGAGCCTGGAAAAGCACCCAGAGGGGATGGAACCCCACACCCCTCTTGTTTGACTTCTACACGGGGCTTGCGTCTAACACACCCTGGAAAGACCTATTTGTATTTTCTGCCACAGTTTTCACCCTGGTCAGTAAAAAGAATCGCTAAGAAAAAAATGTAAAAGGACACGATATGGGAAACCCATTTTTCCCTTCAACACGTAAAATCACCTTAACACGTGGAGGAGCAATTCTGAAAATTAGAGGCTCTCATAGGCTGCACATACATTGAAGTGTGTGCTTGAGTCCCGGGAACACTTCACA
The DNA here is from genome assembly GCF_028023285.1 of Balaenoptera ricei. Taxonomy (NCBI): domain Eukaryota; kingdom Metazoa; phylum Chordata; class Mammalia; order Artiodactyla; family Balaenopteridae; genus Balaenoptera; species Balaenoptera ricei. The sequence continues at coordinate 22,684 of NW_026778003.1, forward strand.
CATGCCCCACTGTGTGGACCACACACGCCTGGAGCAGCTCTGCCCCCTGCCTCCCCACACGCAACATCAGTCTTGGCTCGCCCAGGGCTACGGACAGGACACTCGCCACCCCTGACGGCTCCCTGCAGGGGCTTGGCCCTGAATCTTCGCCAGTGCCTCCCTAGATCAGCCTGACGTCGTCCCTTCCCTCAAAATCCAGCCCGTGGCTACCTGACACCCCGAAAGTGATTTGGATTTGTTTGGTGGGCATTTCCCAGCCGTTTCCCGGAGACTTGGTTTCAGAAGGAGGACTTCACGTGTTCCGCTGCAGAGTGATGGTGGTGCTGCAGTGCGGAGGGCCTGGTGGTGTTGATTAGCAAGACGTGTGTGCTGAGGGGACAGGTGATATAGTTCAGGGGCTGGGCCCCCTGGCGGTCTGGGGAGGGAATTCCTATTTCATGGGCACTCCAAGAGAAAGAGAAGAGGCTCAGAAGTCAGGACCAAGATCGGCCACAGGTGCCCTGTGTGAAGAGGGCATTTCGGGAGCCGGCCCGTGCTGCGTGCGTGGGTGCTGGTGTCAGGCACCCGGGTTCACAGCCACCGTGCCACTTCCTGACCTGGCAAGTCACTGATACTCTCTGAGATGTCATTTCCTCCTTTCTACAGAAAAGATTAATTTCCAAGAGGGGGAATAAGCGAGACAGTGGCCTGGCTCCTAGCTCGGGCTTCCCGAACGGTGTCCTTTCTGATCGCTATCTCCACACTGACATCTGTGCACGGAGAATCCTTTAGCTCCCAACAAGCTCCTGGAGAAAGGCTCCCTGCTTTGCAAGCAAGCTCATGGTGAGGGCAGAGATGGATAGGAACCTTGCTTACCCAGTGCCAGAGGGCGTGGGGATCTCCTCCAACAAGCCCCATGGAACGAGTCACCGCCACAGCATTTGGACACACTCAGTGAACCTGCATGGTCTGGAGCGACGGTGCCAATTCCAGAGAGGTTGAGCAACTTACCCAAGGGCACACAGCCTAGACTCAAAGGACCAAACCTACACTACAGCTGTCTCACCTCCCGGCCACCTGGTGCCGGTTATGACACCACTGGAGGCTGAATCCGGCCTCTCCTTTTTCAGGGCCGCAAGGGTCTTCGGAGACAGTCCAGCTGTGCTCCTGGCTGCAGAGGTGGGAGGCTGAAGCCCAGAGAGGTCACAGAGCTGTGCAGAGGGTTCTGACTGCCAGCTGCTCAGTGCTTTCCCACTGCTGCCTCTGGGCCAGGTGTTCAGTGTCCTCACCTTTCATGGCATGACATGCTGTCCGGTTGGGCGGGGGGCTGCAGTCAGCCTGCAGGAGGGCCAGTCCCATCTGTGCCACAGATAGCCATGGGACATAACCTCGCTGTGGCTCAGTCTCCTCTGCTCTAAAGGGCAAAAAAATAGTGTCTGGCTCTCGGGATGAAAGAACTGAATCCGTGCAAAGAATGTCAGAATATACTGGGCACTCAGGGAGTAATCTATCATATCACCTATTTATTTATTTATTTGTTATCATTAGCCTAGGAGACATTGTTCTCCTTCCAGACACGCAAACAAGGATGGTGTGTTTAGCTCTGTGTTCTGGGTCGTCCTCATCAACCCTGTGAGCATGGGACCACTTCCCCGGCGGGGGTTATCCTCCCTTCACGCAAGGAGCCATTGACACTACAGATAGAAAGCCGTGAGCAAGACAGTCGGTGTCCTCCTAACAGATGCAGAAGGATCCTGCCATCTCTGCTGTCACCTGCACCAGGATTTCCCTACCATTTTCTTTTCAGGGATTTTCTGAAATATGTTGTACCAAAAGAAGCCTCTTGAACACTGCTGAAGGAGAGAGTCAGAAGGAAGCCACAAAAGCATAGCATAAATACATTCCTATTCTGCCACTTCGGCCCCCCCCCCCCCCCCCCCCCAGGATTCAGCTGGACACGGTAGAGACGGGCTGAAGACACAGCTCTGGGCCAAAGGGGAGCTTTCTCACTGACTCTCTCTTTCAGCTGCGAAGCCACAAGACCACAGAAGCAGGGCACCACTCCCCAGCACTGTGTGCCTGCCTTTACTGTAGCCTCCTCGTACTGTAGGTAGTTTGGCCTTTGGGAAACGGGCTGCTGACTACTAGCTCCCTTCCGGGTTGGTGTGACAATTCAAAGAGCAAAAGTGATTAACAAGGCTTGGCATGGACTCCATGGTGTGTAATCGTCAGGACTACCCAAAGGGAACTCTCCACTTGTCTCGCTTTGTTATTTCATGCCAGGTCTGCCTATCGCCTACAGTGATGCCTTCCCTGGGGAGCACCCCATGATCAGGGAACCTCCACCCTGGCGTGGGGTGGACCGGCCACGGTGAGGAGCGCCCCTGCAAAGTTTAGGCAAAGGAGCCCCCGGAGAAATGCGCCATGATCCCTCCAGGAAAGGAACACACAAGTGACGACTAGCGGCCGAAGGCAATGTTCATCGCGGGGCGGTTACAGGAGACGGTACCGGGAAAGGGCTTCCAAAGGACCGTGGTGGGGACCGGGGCTGCCAACGCCTGGGGACACACGGGGTGGGCGAAACGGCGGTGAGGGTCACATGCGCCTGCGGTCTCTGACACCGCTCCCCGGCTCCGGCCAAGCCAGGGACACGAGCGGGAGGCGGGGGCTGTTCTCAGGCTGCAGGAAACGGCGACCCGGAGGCCGGCGGCGCGCGGCCTGGGGCGGGGAAGACCGGAGGACGCGGGAGCTGGATTCCTGCACAACCCGGCAACAGGGGGGCTGCTCCCGTCGGCCACATCGCGAAGGGGCGGCCAGGGGGCTGGGACACCGCTTACCGCACGGCACCCGCTTCCTCCGCTCCAGCCGGCACCGAAGTGGAATCGTGCGCTCGGCCCCGCGTGTTGCTCACAGCCCGGCCCAGGGCGCCGCGGGCAGCGCGGGCGCGGGCGCGGATCCGCGGGGCGGGTGCAAGGCGGGGGCGGGGCCTCTGCGCCCGGGCCGCCTCCTCGGCCTATAACTGAGCCCACGGGCTCCTGGCTCCCACACGCCCCCGACCGGACCAGTGAAGCCGCTTCGCCCCTTGCTTTGGACCTCGGGCCTCACTCCTCCTCCAGATGGACCCCAAGTGCTCCTGCCCCACTGGTAAGGGAACCCTGGCTTTGAGCCTTAGGATGCCCCCCTTCGCAGGCACAGGACGAGAAGGGAGGGTTTTGAGTTGGAGCTCAGGAGGACTCCTGTCACGGGTCCCAGGGCTTTCTTGCCTGCCAGGCTCCTGAGAGCATGTCAGTCTCCCTTTGCCTCTCCGTTAACACTGAGGGCACGGAGGCTCCAGGCTGTCCTTCTTGAGGTCACCCAGCTGGTCAGGGGACTGCTAGACCGGGACCCAGTGTTTGGAGGAGGCCTCGGAGCTGCCAGGACTTGATGGGAGGAGGGGACATTGCCTCTTTCGGGTTCAGGCCATGGGCCCTGGCCCCCAGCCCCAGTCAGCCTGGGCTGGGTCTGGAGCCTGGGACCTTCCCTGTGGAGTCCATCAGGAGGGGACCTACTCTCCTTGGACCAGAAGAGAGGAGCTGGGGCTTCTCTATCCGCCTGAGTGGACACGAGCTCCCAGGGCTGGGTCCTGACAGAGGAGGAGGGCTCAGGGAGGCATTGCTGACCGTCTGCTCTAGCTCCTGCATCCCTCTCCCTGCTCACCGCGGGCCTTTCCCTTCCTGGCAGGCGGCTCCTGCAGCTGCGCTGGCTCCTGCACCTGCAAAGCCTGCAGATGCACCTCCTGCAAGAAGAGTGAGTGTGCGGGGCCTTCTCTGGGAATGCGGGGTCTGGGCTGAGTGCGAGCAGGGAGCCCAGAGCTCAGCAGGCAGGAGCAGGACAGTGACCAAACTTCCCGGTAACCCCCACCACCACCACCACCCCCCCCCCCCCTCACCAGGAAGGGATTCACAATCAGAGCTGGAATCACCTTCCAGATGACCGAGACCCAGGCGCGCACTAGAGAACAGGGAGACTGAGGCCCAGACGGGTCATTAACAAACAACCTCAGACCTGTCAGTAGAACTAGTCCTCCTGCCTCCTGAGTCACGCTTCTGAATCTTCTCAGGGACTGAAGCACTTTAGGGACATGAACTAGTGACCGTGTGTGGTTTCTCGGACCTGGGGCAGCCCCTTCCTGTCGAAGCAGCCCAGAGCGTCCCTATCCCGAGCGGGAGCTGCTCTGTCAGGGCTTTGCCTCCACTTTGATCCTCAGGACTTTGCTCACATCACTGACGGTGCTGGGCGCTGGCTTTCTCTTGTCCCCGGAGGCCCTGCTCACTGTCTCTCCAAGGCTCTGTGCCCTGTCCTGGGCACAGATGGGGCAGGCAACCTGAACCTAGTGTCTGAGAGCAATGATCTCAGGGCAGAGGACACCATCCTAAACTCAGGGTCTGGGCCTGAGGGCAGCTGGGGCCAGGCCTGCTGCTGGGAAGGGTGGCTCCGGACAACGCGTGGTCCGACCGCACGCTGCCCTCGCTTCCCCAGGCTGCTGCTCCTGCTGCCCCGTGGGCTGCGCCAAGTGTGCCCAGGGCTGCGTCTGCAAAGGGGCCTCGGACAAGTGCAGCTGCTGTGCCTGATGTCGCGGAGAGCCTGCCCCGGGTGTCAACAGAGCAACCAGGACGAACCTGCATTTTACCGTTTTTCATACAACCGGACCTGACGCTACATTCCTTTTTCTATGAAATATGTGAGCTGTAATAAAAGTTGTTGACTTCATTCTGGCTCTGTCTTCCTTTGTCTGTCTTGGACAAAGAGACTCCGTGCCCATCAGGGCTGGCGTGGGGAACTGGGCTGGAAGTGCAGAGACCTCGGCTCTGGACCAAAGAGGACCCTCCCCCACCCCCCAAAACACACACACACACACGGAGCGTCTTAGCCGCTTAGGTTAATGTGAGCTTCAGTTTCTCAGCTCCAAAGGAAAGCCTCGCCCAGAAGACACAGGGCATCGGACACACAGAGGACGCACTCCCTCTATTCCCCTTAGGAGTATGGATTGCAGAGCAAGTGGTCCGTTTCTCATTTTCCTTCTCTGGGGGCCCCTGCCAAACTCAGTCCTCGGTGATGAGAGCCTGGAAAAGCACCCAGAGGGGATGGAACCCCACACCCCTCTTGTTTGACTTCTACACGGGGCTTGCGTCTAACACACCCTGGAAAGACCTATTTGTATTTTCTGCCACAGTTTTCACCCTGGTCAGTAAAAAGAATCGCTAAGAAAAAAATGTAAAAGGACACGATATGGGAAACCCATTTTTCCCTTCAACACGTAAAATCACCTTAACACGTGGAGGAGCAATTCTGAAAATTAGAGGCTCTCATAGGCTGCACATACATTGAAGTGTGTGCTTGAGTCCCGGGAACACTTCACACATGCCCCACTGTGTGGACCACACACGCCTGGAGCAGCTCTGCCCCCTGCCTCCCCACACGCAACATCAGTCTTGGCTCGCCCAGGGCTACGGACAGGACACTCGCCACCCCTGACGGCTCCCTGCAGGGGCTTGGCCCTGAATCTTCGCCAGTGCCTCCCTAGATCAGCCTGACGTCGTCCCTTCCCTCAAAATCCAGCCCGTGGCTACCTGACACCCCGAAAGTGATTTGGATTTGTTTGGTGGGCATTTCCCAGCCGTTTCCCGGAGACTTGGTTTCAGAAGGAGGACTTCACGTGTTCCGCTGCAGAGTGATGGTGGTGCTGCAGTGCGGAGGGCCTGGTGGTGTTGATTAGCAAGACGTGTGTGCTGAGGGGACAGGTGATATAGTTCAGGGGCTGGGCCCCCTGGCGGTCTGGGGAGGGAATTCCTATTTCATGGGCACTCCAAGAGAAAGAGAAGAGGCTCAGAAGTCAGGACCAAGATCGGCCACAGGTGCCCTGTGTGAAGAGGGCATTTCGGGAGCCGGCCCGTGCTGCGTGCGTGGGTGCTGGTGTCAGGCACCCGGGTTCACAGCCACCGTGCCACTTCCTGACCTGGCAAGTCACTGATACTCTCTGAGATGTCATTTCCTCCTTTCTACAGAAAAGATTAATTTCCAAGAGGGGGAATAAGCGAGACAGTGGCCTGGCTCCTAGCTCGGGCTTCCCGAACGGTGTCCTTTCTGATCGCTATCTCCACACTGACATCTGTGCACGGAGAATCCTTTAGCTCCCAACAAGCTCCTGGAGAAAGGCTCCCTGCTTTGCAAGCAAGCTCATGGTGAGGGCAGAGATGGATAGGAACCTTGCTTACCCAGTGCCAGAGGGCGTGGGGATCTCCTCCAACAAGCCCCATGGAACGAGTCACCGCCACAGCATTTGGACACACTCAGTGAACCTGCATGGTCTGGAGCGACGGTGCCAATTCCAGAGAGGTTGAGCAACTTACCCAAGGGCACACAGCCTAGACTCAAAGGACCAAACCTACACTACAGCTGTCTCACCTCCCGGCCACCTGGTGCCGGTTATGACACCACTGGAGGCTGAATCCGGCCTCTCCTTTTTCAGGGCCGCAAGGGTCTTCGGAGACAGTCCAGCTGTGCTCCTGGCTGCAGAGGTGGGAGGCTGAAGCCCAGAGAGGTCACAGAGCTGTGCAGAGGGTTCTGACTGCCAGCTGCTCAGTGCTTTCCCACTGCTGCCTCTGGGCCAGGTGTTCAGTGTCCTCACCTTTCATGGCATGACATGCTGTCCGGTTGGGCGGGGGGCTGCAGTCAGCCTGCAGGAGGGCCAGTCCCATCTGTGCCACAGATAGCCATGGGACATAACCTCGCTGTGGCTCAGTCTCCTCTGCTCTAAAGGGCAAAAAAATAGTGTCTGGCTCTCGGGATGAAAGAACTGAATCCGTGCAAAGAATGTCAGAATATACTGGGCACTCAGGGAGTAATCTATCATATCACCTATTTATTTATTTATTTGTTATCATTAGCCTAGGAGACATTGTTCTCCTTCCAGACACGCAAACAAGGATGGTGTGTTTAGCTCTGTGTTCTGGGTCGTCCTCATCAACCCTGTGAGCATGGGACCACTTCCCCGGCGGGGGTTATCCTCCCTTCACGCAAGGAGCCATTGACACTACAGATAGAAAGCCGTGAGCAAGACAGTCGGTGTCCTCCTAACAGATGCAGAAGGATCCTGCCATCTCTGCTGTCACCTGCACCAGGATTTCCCTACCATTTTCTTTTCAGGGATTTTCTGAAATATGTTGTACCAAAAGAAGCCTCTTGAACACTGCTGAAGGAGAGAGTCAGAAGGAAGCCACAAAAGCATAAATACATTCCTATTCTGCCACTTCGGCCCCCCCCCCCCCGCCCCAGGATTCAGCTGGACACGGTAGAGACGGGCTGAAGACACAGCTCTGGGCCAAAGGGGAGCTTTCTCACTGACTCTCTCTTTCAGCTGCGAAGCCACAAGACCACAGAAGCAGGGCACCACTCCCCAGCACTGTGTGCCTGCCTTTACTGTAGCCTCCTCGTACTGTAGGTAGTTTGGCCTTTGGGAAACGGGCTGCTGACTACTAGCTCCCTTCCGGGTTGGTGTGACAATTCAAAGAGCAAAAGTGATTAACAAGGCTTGGCATGGACTCCATGGTGTGTAATCGTCAGGACTACCCAAAGGGAACTCTCCACTTGTCTCGCTTTGTTATTTCATGCCAGGTCTGCCTATCGCCTACAGTGATGCCTTCCCTGGGGAGCACCCCATGATCAGGGAACCTCCACCCTGGCGTGGGGTGGACCGGCCACGGTGAGGAGCGCCCCTGCAAAGTTTAGGCAAAGGAGCCCCCGGAGAAATGCGCCATGATCCCTCCAGGAAAGGAACACACAAGTGACGACTAGCGGCCGAAGGCAATGTTCATCGCGGGGCGGTTACAGGAGACGGTACCGGGAAAGGGCTTCCAAAGGACCGTGGTGGGGACCGGGGCTGCCAACGCCTGGGGACACACGGGGTGGGCGAAACGGCGGTGAGGGTCACATGCGCCTGCGGTCTCTGACACCGCTCCCCGGCTCCGGCCAAGCCAGGGACACGAGCGGGAGGCGGGGGCTGTTCTCAGGCTGCAGGAAACGGCGACCCGGAGGCCGGCGGCGCGCGGCCTGGGGCGGGGAAGACCGGAGGACGCGGGAGCTGGATTCCTGCACAACCCGGCAACAGGGGGGCTGCTCCCGTCGGCCACATCGCGAAGGGGCGGCCAGGGGGCTGGGACACCGCTTACCGCACGGCACCCGCTTCCTCCGCTCCAGCCGGCACCGAAGTGGAATCGTGCGCTCGGCCCCGCGTGTTGCTCACAGCCCGGCCCAGGGCGCCGCGGGCAGCGCGGGCGCGGGCGCGGATCCGCGGGGCGGGTGCAAGGCGGGGGCGGGGCCTCTGCGCCCGGGCCGCCTCCTCGGCCTATAACTGAGCCCACGGGCTCCTGGCTCCCACACGCCCCCGACCGGACCAGTGAAGCCGCTTCGCCCCTTGCTTTGGACCTCGGGCCTCACTCCTCCTCCAGATGGACCCCAAGTGCTCCTGCCCCACTGGTAAGGGAACCCTGGCTTTGAGCCTTAGGATGCCCCCCTTCGCAGGCACAGGACGAGAAGGGAGGGTTTTGAGTTGGAGCTCAGGAGGACTCCTGTCACGGGTCCCAGGGCTTTCTTGCCTGCCAGGCTCCTGAGAGCATGTCAGTCTCCCTTTGCCTCTCCGTTAACACTGAGGGCACGGAGGCTCCAGGCTGTCCTTCTTGAGGTCACCCAGCTGGTCAGGGGACTGCTAGACCGGGACCCAGTGTTTGGAGGAGGCCTCGGAGCTGCCAGGACTTGATGGGAGGAGGGGACATTGCCTCTTTCGGGTTCAGGCCATGGGCCCTGGCCCCCAGCCCCAGTCAGCCTGGGCTGGGTCTGGAGCCTGGGACCTTCCCTGTGGAGTCCATCAGGAGGGGACCTACTCTCCTTGGACCAGAAGAGAGGAGCTGGGGCTTCTCTATCCGCCTGAGTGGACACGAGCTCCCAGGGCTGGGTCCTGACAGAGGAGGAGGGCTCAGGGAGGCATTGCTGACCGTCTGCTCTAGCTCCTGCATCCCTCTCCCTGCTCACCGCGGGCCTTTCCCTTCCTGGCAGGCGGCTCCTGCAGCTGCGCTGGCTCCTGCACCTGCAAAGCCTGCAGATGCACCTCCTGCAAGAAGAGTGAGTGTGCGGGGCCTTCTCTGGGAATGCGGGGTCTGGGCTGAGTGCGAGCAGGGAGCCCAGAGCTCAGCAGGCAGGAGCAGGACAGTGACCAAACTTCCCGGTAACCCCCACCACCACCACCACCCCCCCCCCCCCTCACCAGGAAGGGATTCACAATCAGAGCTGGAATCACCTTCCAGATGACCGAGACCCAGGCGCGCACTAGAGAACAGGGAGACTGAGGCCCAGACGGGTCATTAACAAACAACCTCAGACCTGTCAGTAGAACTAGTCCTCCTGCCTCCTGAGTCACGCTTCTGAATCTTCTCAGGGACTGAAGCACTTTAGGGACATGAACTAGTGACCGTGTGTGGTTTCTCGGACCTGGGGCAGCCCCTTCCTGTCGAAGCAGCCCAGAGCGTCCCTATCCCGAGCGGGAGCTGCTCTGTCAGGGCTTTGCCTCCACTTTGATCCTCAGGACTTTGCTCACATCACTGACGGTGCTGGGCGCTGGCTTTCTCTTGTCCCCGGAGGCCCTGCTCACTGTCTCTCCAAGGCTCTGTGCCCTGTCCTGGGCACAGATGGGGCAGGCAACCTGAACCTAGTGTCTGAGAGCAATGATCTCAGGGCAGAGGACACCATCCTAAACTCAGGGTCTGGGCCTGAGGGCAGCTGGGGCCAGGCCTGCTGCTGGGAAGGGTGGCTCCGGACAACGCGTGGTCCGACCGCACGCTGCCCTCGCTTCCCCAGGCTGCTGCTCCTGCTGCCCCGTGGGCTGCGCCAAGTGTGCCCAGGGCTGCGTCTGCAAAGGGGCCTCGGACAAGTGCAGCTGCTGTGCCTGATGTCGCGGAGAGCCTGCCCCGGGTGTCAACAGAGCAACCAGGACGAACCTGCATTTTACCGTTTTTCATACAACCGGACCTGACGCTACATTCCTTTTTCTATGAAATATGTGAGCTGTAATAAAAGTTGTTGACTTCATTCTGGCTCTGTCTTCCTTTGTCTGTCTTGGACAAAGAGACTCCGTGCCCATCAGGGCTGGCGTGGGGAACTGGGCTGGAAGTGCAGAGACCTCGGCTCTGGACCAAAGAGGACCCTCCCCCACCCCCCAAAACACACACACACACACGGAGCGTCTTAGCCGCTTAGGTTAATGTGAGCTTCAGTTTCTCAGCTCCAAAGGAAAGCCTCGCCCAGAAGACACAGGGCATCGGACACACAGAGGACGCACTCCCTCTATTCCCCTTAGGAGTATGGATTGCAGAGCAAGTGGTCCGTTTCTCATTTTCCTTCTCTGGGGGCCCCTGCCAAACTCAGTCCTCGGTGATGAGAGCCTGGAAAAGCACCCAGAGGGGATGGAACCCCACACCCCTCTTGTTTGACTTCTACACGGGGCTTGCGTCTAACACACCCTGGAAAGACCTATTTGTATTTTCTGCCACAGTTTTCACCCTGGTCAGTAAAAAGAATCGCTAAGAAAAAAATGTAAAAGGACACGATATGGGAAACCCATTTTTCCCTTCAACACGTAAAATCACCTTAACACGTGGAGGAGCAATTCTGAAAATTAGAGGCTCTCATAGGCTGCACATACATTGAAGTGTGTGCTTGAGTCCCGGGAACACTTCACACATGCCCCACTGTGTGGACCACACACGCCTGGAGCAGCTCTGCCCCCTGCCTCCCCACACGCAACATCAGTCTTGGCTCGCCCAGGGCTACGGACAGGACACTCGCCACCCCTGACGGCTCCCTGCAGGGGCTTGGCCCTGAATCTTCGCCAGTGCCTCCCTAGATCAGCCTGACGTCGTCCCTTCCCTCAAAATCCAGCCCGTGGCTACCTGACACCCCGAAAGTGATTTGGATTTGTTTGGTGGGCATTTCCCAGCCGTTTCCCGGAGACTTGGTTTCAGAAGGAGGACTTCACGTGTTCCGCTGCAGAGTGATGGTGGTGCTGCAGTGCGGAGGGCCTGGTGGTGTTGATTAGCAAGACGTGTGTGCTGAGGGGACAGGTGATATAGTTCAGGGGCTGGGCCCCCTGGCGGTCTGGGGAGGGAATTCCTATTTCATGGGCACTCCAAGAGAAAGAGAAGAGGCTCAGAAGTCAGGACCAAGATCGGCCACAGGTGCCCTGTGTGAAGAGGGCATTTCGGGAGCCGGCCCGTGCTGCGTGCGTGGGTGCTGGTGTCAGGCACCCGGGTTCACAGCCACCGTGCCACTTCCTGACCTGGCAAGTCACTGATACTCTCTGAGATGTCATTTCCTCCTTTCTACAGAAAAGATTAATTTCCAAGAGGGGGAATAAGCGAGACAGTGGCCTGGCTCCTAGCTCGGGCTTCCCGAACGGTGTCCTTTCTGATCGCTATCTCCACACTGACATCTGTGCACGGAGAATCCTTTAGCTCCCAACAAGCTCCTGGAGAAAGGCTCCCTGCTTTGCAAGCAAGCTCATGGTGAGGGCAGAGATGGATAGGAACCTTGCTTACCCAGTGCCAGAGGGCGTGGGGATCTCCTCCAACAAGCCCCATGGAACGAGTCACCGCCACAGCATTTGGACACACTCAGTGAACCTGCATGGTCTGGAGCGACGGTGCCAATTCCAGAGAGGTTGAGCAACTTACCCAAGGGCACACAGCCTAGACTCAAAGGACCAAACCTACACTACAGCTGTCTCACCTCCCGGCCACCTGGTGCCGGTTATGACACCACTGGAGGCTGAATCCGGCCTCTCCTTTTTCAGGGCCGCAAGGGTCTTCGGAGACAGTCCAGCTGTGCTCCTGGCTGCAGAGGTGGGAGGCTGAAGCCCAGAGAGGTCACAGAGCTGTGCAGAGGGTTCTGACTGCCAGCTGCTCAGTGCTTTCCCACTGCTGCCTCTGGGCCAGGTGTTCAGTGTCCTCACCTTTCATGGCATGACATGCTGTCCGGTTGGGCGGGGGGCTGCAGTCAGCCTGCAGGAGGGCCAGTCCCATCTGTGCCACAGATAGCCATGGGACATAACCTCGCTGTGGCTCAGTCTCCTCTGCTCTAAAGGGCAAAAAAATAGTGTCTGGCTCTCGGGATGAAAGAACTGAATCCGTGCAAAGAATGTCAGAATATACTGGGCACTCAGGGAGTAATCTATCATATCACCTATTTATTTATTTATTTGTTATCATTAGCCTAGGAGACATTGTTCTCCTTCCAGACACGCAAACAAGGATGGTGTGTTTAGCTCTGTGTTCTGGGTCGTCCTCATCAACCCTGTGAGCATGGGACCACTTCCCCGGAGGGGGTTATCCTCCCTTCACGCAAGGAGCCATTGACACTACAGATAGAAAGCCGTGAGCAAGACAGTCGGTGTCCTCCTAACAGATGCAGAAGGATCCTGCCATCTCTGCTGTCACCTGCACCAGGATTTCCCTACCATTTTCTTTTCAGGGATTTTCTGAAATATGTTGTACCAAAAGAAGCCTCTTGAACACTGCTGAAGGAGAGAGTCAGAAGGAAGCCACAAAAGCATAAATACATTCCTATTCTGCCACTTCGGCCCCCCCCCCCCCCCCCCCCCAGGATTCAGCTGGACACGGTAGAGACGGGCTGAAGACACAGCTCTGGGCCAAAGGGGAGCTTTCTCACTGACTCTCTCTTTCAGCTGCGAAGCCACAAGACCACAGAAGCAGGGCACCACTCCCCAGCACTGTGTGCCTGCCTTTACTGTAGCCTCCTCGTACTGTAGGTAGTTTGGCCTTTGGGAAACGGGCTGCTGACTACTAGCTCCCTTCCGGGTTGGTGTGACAATTCAAAGAGCAAAAGTGATTAACAAGGCTTGGCATGGACTCCATGGTGTGTAATCGTCAGGACTACCCAAAGGGAACTCTCCACTTGTCTCGCTTTGTTATTTCATGCCAGGTCTGCCTATCGCCTACAGTGATGCCTTCCCTGGGGAGCACCCCATGATCAGGGAACCTCCACCCTGGCGTGGGGTGGACCGGCCACGGTGAGGAGCGCCCCTGCAAAGTTTAGGCAAAGGAGCCCCCGGAGAAATGCGCCATGATCCCTCCAGGAAAGGAACACACAAGTGACGACTAGCGGCCGAAGGCAATGTTCATCGCGGGGCGGTTACAGGAGACGGTACCGGGAAAGGGCTTCCAAAGGACCGTGGTGGGGACCGGGGCTGCCAACGCCTGGGGACACACGGGGTGGGCGAAACGGCGGTGAGGGTCACATGCGCCTGCGGTCTCTGACACCGCTCCCCGGCTCCGGCCAAGCCAGGGACACGAGCGGGAGGCGGGGGCTGTTCTCAGGCTGCAGGAAACGGCGACCCGGAGGCCGGCGGCGCGCGGCCTGGGGCGGGGAAGACCGGAGGACGCGGGAGCTGGATTCCTGCACAACCCGGCAACAGGGGGGCTGCTCCCGTCGGCCACATCGCGAAGGGGCGGCCAGGGGGCTGGGACACCGCTTACCGCACGGCACCCGCTTCCTCCGCTCCAGCCGGCACCGAAGTGGAATCGTGCGCTCGGCCCCGCGTGTTGCTCACAGCCCGGCCCAGGGCGCCGCGGGCAGCGCGGGCGCGGGCGCGGATCCGCGGGGCGGGTGCAAGGCGGGGGCGGGGCCTCTGCGCCCGGGCCGCCTCCTCGGCCTATAACTGAGCCCACGGGCTCCTGGCTCCCACACGCCCCCGACCGGACCAGTGAAGCCGCTTCGCCCCTTGCTTTGGACCTCGGGCCTCACTCCTCCTCCAGATGGACCCCAAGTGCTCCTGCCCCACTGGTAAGGGAACCCTGGCTTTGAGCCTTAGGATGCCCCCCTTCGCAGGCACAGGACGAGAAGGGAGGGTTTTGAGTTGGAGCTCAGGAGGACTCCTGTCACGGGTCCCAGGGCTTTCTTGCCTGCCAGGCTCCTGAGAGCATGTCAGTCTCCCTTTGCCTCTCCGTTAACACTGAGGGCACGGAGGCTCCAGGCTGTCCTTCTTGAGGTCACCCAGCTGGTCAGGGGACTGCTAGACCGGGACCCAGTGTTTGGAGGAGGCCTCGGAGCTGCCAGGACTTGATGGGAGGAGGGGACATTGCCTCTTTCGGGTTCAGGCCATGGGCCCTGGCCCCCAGCCCCAGTCAGCCTGGGCTGGGTCTGGAGCCTGGGACCTTCCCTGTGGAGTCCATCAGGAGGGGACCTACTCTCCTTGGACCAGAAGAGAGGAGCTGGGGCTTCTCTATCCGCCTGAGTGGACACGAGCTCCCAGGGCTGGGTCCTGACAGAGGAGGAGGGCTCAGGGAGGCATTGCTGACCGTCTGCTCTAGCTCCTGCATCCCTCTCCCTGCTCACCGCGGGCCTTTCCCTTCCTGGCAGGCGGCTCCTGCAGCTGCGCTGGCTCCTGCACCTGCAAAGCCTGCAGATGCACCTCCTGCAAGAAGAGTGAGTGTGCGGGGCCTTCTCTGGGAATGCGGGGTCTGGGCTGAGTGCGAGCAGGGAGCCCAGAGCTCAGCAGGCAGGAGCAGGACAGTGACCAAACTTCCCGGTAACCCCCACCACCACCACCACCCCCCCCCCCCCTCACCAGGAAGGGATTCACAATCAGAGCTGGAATCACCTTCCAGATGACCGAGACCCAGGCGCGCACTAGAGAACAGGGAGACTGAGGCCCAGACGGGTCATTAACAAACAACCTCAGACCTGTCAGTAGAACTAGTCCTCCTGCCTCCTGAGTCACGCTTCTGAATCTTCTCAGGGACTGAAGCACTTTAGGGACATGAACTAGTGACCGTGTGTGGTTTCTCGGACCTGGGGCAGCCCCTTCCTGTCGAAGCAGCCCAGAGCGTCCCTATCCCGAGCGGGAGCTGCTCTGTCAGGGCTTTGCCTCCACTTTGATCCTCAGGACTTTGCTCACATCACTGACGGTGCTGGGCGCTGGCTTTCTCTTGTCCCCGGAGGCCCTGCTCACTGTCTCTCCAAGGCTCTGTGCCCTGTCCTGGGCACAGATGGGGCAGGCAACCTGAACCTAGTGTCTGAGAGCAATGATCTCAGGGCAGAGGACACCATCCTAAACTCAGGGTCTGGGCCTGAGGGCAGCTGGGGCCAGGCCTGCTGCTGGGAAGGGTGGCTCCGGACAACGCGTGGTCCGACCGCACGCTGCCCTCGCTTCCCCAGGCTGCTGCTCCTGCTGCCCCGTGGGCTGCGCCAAGTGTGCCCAGGGCTGCGTCTGCAAAGGGGCCTCGGACAAGTGCAGCTGCTGTGCCTGATGTCGCGGAGAGCCTGCCCCGGGTGTCAACAGAGCAACCAGGACGAACCTGCATTTTACCGTTTTTCATACAACCGGACCTGACGCTACATTCCTTTTTCTATGAAATATGTGAGCTGTAATAAAAGTTGTTGACTTCATTCTGGCTCTGTCTTCCTTTGTCTGTCTTGGACAAAGAGACTCCGTGCCCATCAGGGCTGGCGTGGGGAACTGGGCTGGAAGTGCAGAGACCTCGGCTCTGGACCAAAGAGGACCCTCCCCCACCCCCCAAAACACACACACACACACGGAGCGTCTTAGCCGCTTAGGTTAATGTGAGCTTCAGTTTCTCAGCTCCAAAGGAAAGCCTCGCCCAGAAGACACAGGGCATCGGACACACAGAGGACGCACTCCCTCTATTCCCCTTAGGAGTATGGATTGCAGAGCAAGTGGTCCGTTTCTCATTTTCCTTCTCTGGGGGCCCCTGCCAAACTCAGTCCTCGGTGATGAGAGCCTGGAAAAGCACCCAGAGGGGATGGAACCCCACACCCCTCTTGTTTGACTTCTACACGGGGCTTGCGTCTAACACACCCTGGAAAGACCTATTTGTATTTTCTGCCACAGTTTTCACCCTGGTCAGTAAAAAGAATCGCTAAGAAAAAAATGTAAAAGGACACGATATGGGAAACCCATTTTTCCCTTCAACACGTAAAATCACCTTAACACGTGGAGGAGCAATTCTGAAAATTAGAGGCTCTCATAGGCTGCACATACATTGAAGTGTGTGCTTGAGTCCCGGGAACACTTCACACATGCCCCACTGTGTGGACCACACACGCCTGGAGCAGCTCTGCCCCCTGCCTCCCCACACGCAACATCAGTCTTGGCTCGCCCAGGGCTACGGACAGGACACTCGCCACCCCTGACGGCTCCCTGCAGGGGCTTGGCCCTGAATCTTCGCCAGTGCCTCCCTAGATCAGCCTGACGTCGTCCCTTCCCTCAAAATCCAGCCCGTGGCTACCTGACACCCCGAAAGTGATTTGGATTTGTTTGGTGGGCATTTCCCAGCCGTTTCCCGGAGACTTGGTTTCAGAAGGAGGACTTCACGTGTTCCGCTGCAGAGTGATGGTGGTGCTGCAGTGCGGAGGGCCTGGTGGTGTTGATTAGCAAGACGTGTGTGCTGAGGGGACAGGTGATATAGTTCAGGGGCTGGGCCCCCTGGCGGTCTGGGGAGGGAATTCCTATTTCATGGGCACTCCAAGAGAAAGAGAAGAGGCTCAGAAGTCAGGACCAAGATCGGCCACAGGTGCCCTGTGTGAAGAGGGCATTTCGGGAGCCGGCCCGTGCTGCGTGCGTGGGTGCTGGTGTCAGGCACCCGGGTTCACAGCCACCGTGCCACTTCCTGACCTGGCAAGTCACTGATACTCTCTGAGATGTCATTTCCTCCTTTCTACAGAAAAGATTAATTTCCAAGAGGGGGAATAAGCGAGACAGTGGCCTGGCTCCTAGCTCGGGCTTCCCGAACGGTGTCCTTTCTGATCGCTATCTCCACACTGACATCTGTGCACGGAGAATCCTTTAGCTCCCAACAAGCTCCTGGAGAAAGGCTCCCTGCTTTGCAAGCAAGCTCATGGTGAGGGCAGAGATGGATAGGAACCTTGCTTACCCAGTGCCAGAGGGCGTGGGGATCTCCTCCAACAAGCCCCATGGAACGAGTCACCGCCACAGCATTTGGACACACTCAGTGAACCTGCATGGTCTGGAGCGACGGTGCCAATTCCAGAGAGGTTGAGCAACTTACCCAAGGGCACACAGCCTAGACTCAAAGGACCAAACCTACACTACAGCTGTCTCACCTCCCGGCCACCTGGTGCCGGTTATGACACCACTGGAGGCTGAATCCGGCCTCTCCTTTTTCAGGGCCGCAAGGGTCTTCGGAGACAGTCCAGCTGTGCTCCTGGCTGCAGAGGTGGGAGGCTGAAGCCCAGAGAGGTCACAGAGCTGTGCAGAGGGTTCTGACTGCCAGCTGCTCAGTGCTTTCCCACTGCTGCCTCTGGGCCAGGTGTTCAGTGTCCTCACCTTTCATGGCATGACATGCTGTCCGGTTGGGCGGGGGGCTGCAGTCAGCCTGCAGGAGGGCCAGTCCCATCTGTGCCACAGATAGCCATGGGACATAACCTCGCTGTGGCTCAGTCTCCTCTGCTCTAAAGGGCAAAAAAATAGTGTCTGGCTCTCGGGATGAAAGAACTGAATCCGTGCAAAGAATGTCAGAATATACTGGGCACTCAGGGAGTAATCTATCATATCACCTATTTATTTATTTATTTGTTATCATTAGCCTAGGAGACATTGTTCTCCTTCCAGACACGCAAACAAGGATGGTGTGTTTAGCTCTGTGTTCTGGGTCGTCCTCATCAACCCTGTGAGCATGGGACCACTTCCCCGGCGGGGGTTATCCTCCCTTCACGCAAGGAGCCATTGACACTACAGATAGAAAGCCGTGAGCAAGACAGTCGGTGTCCTCCTAACAGATGCAGAAGGATCCTGCCATCTCTGCTGTCACCTGCACCAGGATTTCCCTACCATTTTCTTTTCAGGGATTTTCTGAAATATGTTGTACCAAAAGAAGCCTCTTGAACACTGCTGAAGGAGAGAGTCAGAAGGAAGCCACAAAAGCATAAATACATTCCTATTCTGCCACTTCGGCCCCCCCCCCCCCCCCCCCCCAGGATTCAGCTGGACACGGTAGAGACGGGCTGAAGACACAGCTCTGGGCCAAAGGGGAGCTTTCTCACTGACTCTCTCTTTCAGCTGCGAAGCCACAAGACCACAGAAGCAGGGCACCACTCCCCAGCACTGTGTGCCTGCCTTTACTGTAGCCTCCTCGTACTGTAGGTAGTTTGGCCTTTGGGAAACGGGCTGCTGACTACTAGCTCCCTTCCGGGTTGGTGTGACAATTCAAAGAGCAAAAGTGATTAACAAGGCTTGGCATGGACTCCATGGTGTGTAATCGTCAGGACTACCCAAAGGGAACTCTCCACTTGTCTCGCTTTGTTATTTCATGCCAGGTCTGCCTATCGCCTACAGTGATGCCTTCCCTGGGGAGCACCCCATGATCAGGGAACCTCCACCCTGGCGTGGGGTGGACCGGCCACGGTGAGGAGCGCCCCTGCAAAGTTTAGGCAAAGGAGCCCCCGGAGAAATGCGCCATGATCCCTCCAGGAAAGGAACACACAAGTGACGACTAGCGGCCGAAGGCAATGTTCATCGCGGGGCGGTTACAGGAGACGGTACCGGGAAAGGGCTTCCAAAGGACCGTGGTGGGGACCGGGGCTGCCAACGCCTGGGGACACACGGGGTGGGCGAAACGGCGGTGAGGGTCACATGCGCCTGCGGTCTCTGACACCGCTCCCCGGCTCCGGCCAAGCCAGGGACACGAGCGGGAGGCGGGGGCTGTTCTCAGGCTGCAGGAAACGGCGACCCGGAGGCCGGCGGCGCGCGGCCTGGGGCGGGGAAGACCGGAGGACGCGGGAGCTGGATTCCTGCACAACCCGGCAACAGGGGGGCTGCTCCCGTCGGCCACATCGCGAAGGGGCGGCCAGGGGGCTGGGACACCGCTTACCGCACGGCACCCGCTTCCTCCGCTCCAGCCGGCACCGAAGTGGAATCGTGCGCTCGGCCCCGCGTGTTGCTCACAGCCCGGCCCAGGGCGCCGCGGGCAGCGCGGGCGCGGGCGCGGGCGCGGATCCGCGGGGCGGGTGCAAGGCGGGGGCGGGGCCTCTGCGCCCGGGCCGCCTCCTCGGCCTATAACTGAGCCCACGGGCTCCTGGCTCCCACACGCCCCCGACCGGACCAGTGAAGCCGCTTCGCCCCTTGCTTTGGACCTCGGGCCTCACTCCTCCTCCAGATGGACCCCAAGTGCTCCTGCCCCACTGGTAAGGGAACCCTGGCTTTGAGCCTTAGGATGCCCCCCTTCGCAGGCACAGGACGAGAAGGGAGGGTTTTGAGTTGGAGCTCAGGAGGACTCCTGTCACGGGTCCCAGGGCTTTCTTGCCTGCCAGGCTCCTGAGAGCATGTCAGTCTCCCTTTGCCTCTCCGTTAACACTGAGGGCACGGAGGCTCCAGGCTGTCCTTCTTGAGGTCACCCAGCTGGTCAGGGGACTGCTAGACCGGGACCCAGTGTTTGGAGGAGGCCTCGGAGCTGCCAGGACTTGATGGGAGGAGGGGACATTGCCTCTTTCGGGTTCAGGCCATGGGCCCTGGCCCCCAGCCCCAGTCAGCCTGGGCTGGGTCTGGAGCCTGGGACCTTCCCTGTGGAGTCCATCAGGAGGGGACCTACTCTCCTTGGACCAGAAGAGAGGAGCTGGGGCTTCTCTATCCGCCTGAGTGGACACGAGCTCCCAGGGCTGGGTCCTGACAGAGGAGGAGGGCTCAGGGAGGCATTGCTGACCGTCTGCTCTAGCTCCTGCATCCCTCTCCCTGCTCACCGCGGGCCTTTCCCTTCCTGGCAGGCGGCTCCTGCAGCTGCGCTGGCTCCTGCACCTGCAAAGCCTGCAGATGCACCTCCTGCAAGAAGAGTGAGTGTGCGGGGCCTTCTCTGGGAATGCGGGGTCTGGGCTGAGTGCGAGCAGGGAGCCCAGAGCTCAGCAGGCAGGAGCAGGACAGTGACCAAACTTCCCGGTAACCCCCACCACCACCACCACCCCCCCCCCCCCCTCACCAGGAAGGGATTCACAATCAGAGCTGGAATCACCTTCCAGATGACCGAGACCCAGGCGCGCACTAG
Organism: Balaenoptera ricei; assembly: GCF_028023285.1. NCBI lineage: Eukaryota > Metazoa > Chordata > Mammalia > Artiodactyla > Balaenopteridae > Balaenoptera > Balaenoptera ricei. Next base: position 42,780 of record NW_026778003.1, read on the forward strand.
AGAACAGGGAGACTGAGGCCCAGACGGGTCATTAACAAACAACCTCAGACCTGTCAGTAGAACTAGTCCTCCTGCCTCCTGAGTCACGCTTCTGAATCTTCTCAGGGACTGAAGCACTTTAGGGACATGAACTAGTGACCGTGTGTGGTTTCTCGGACCTGGGGCAGCCCCTTCCTGTCGAAGCAGCCCAGAGCGTCCCTATCCCGAGCGGGAGCTGCTCTGTCAGGGCTTTGCCTCCACTTTGATCCTCAGGACTTTGCTCACATCACTGACGGTGCTGGGCGCTGGCTTTCTCTTGTCCCCGGAGGCCCTGCTCACTGTCTCTCCAAGGCTCTGTGCCCTGTCCTGGGCACAGATGGGGCAGGCAACCTGAACCTAGTGTCTGAGAGCAATGATCTCAGGGCAGAGGACACCATCCTAAACTCAGGGTCTGGGCCTGAGGGCAGCTGGGGCCAGGCCTGCTGCTGGGAAGGGTGGCTCCGGACAACGCGTGGTCCGACCGCACGCTGCCCTCGCTTCCCCAGGCTGCTGCTCCTGCTGCCCCGTGGGCTGCGCCAAGTGTGCCCAGGGCTGCGTCTGCAAAGGGGCCTCGGACAAGTGCAGCTGCTGTGCCTGATGTCGCGGAGAGCCTGCCCCGGGTGTCAACAGAGCAACCAGGACGAACCTGCATTTTACCGTTTTTCATACAACCGGACCTGACGCTACATTCCTTTTTCTATGAAATATGTGAGCTGTAATAAAAGTTGTTGACTTCATTCTGGCTCTGTCTTCCTTTGTCTGTCTTGGACAAAGAGACTCCGTGCCCATCAGGGCTGGCGTGGGGAACTGGGCTGGAAGTGCAGAGACCTCGGCTCTGGACCAAAGAGGACCCTCCCCCACCCCCCAAAACACACACACACACACGGAGCGTCTTAGCCGCTTAGGTTAATGTGAGCTTCAGTTTCTCAGCTCCAAAGGAAAGCCTCGCCCAGAAGACACAGGGCATCGGACACACAGAGGACGCACTCCCTCTATTCCCCTTAGGAGTATGGATTGCAGAGCAAGTGGTCCGTTTCTCATTTTCCTTCTCTGGGGGCCCCTGCCAAACTCAGTCCTCGGTGATGAGAGCCTGGAAAAGCACCCAGAGGGGATGGAACCCCACACCCCTCTTGTTTGACTTCTACACGGGGCTTGCGTCTAACACACCCTGGAAAGACCTATTTGTATTTTCTGCCACAGTTTTCACCCTGGTCAGTAAAAAGAATCGCTAAGAAAAAAATGTAAAAGGACACGATATGGGAAACCCATTTTTCCCTTCAACACGTAAAATCACCTTAACACGTGGAGGAGCAATTCTGAAAATTAGAGGCTCTCATAGGCTGCACATACATTGAAGTGTGTGCTTGAGTCCCGGGAACACTTCACACATGCCCCACTGTGTGGACCACACACGCCTGGAGCAGCTCTGCCCCCTGCCTCCCCACACGCAACATCAGTCTTGGCTCGCCCAGGGCTACGGACAGGACACTCGCCACCCCTGACGGCTCCCTGCAGGGGCTTGGCCCTGAATCTTCGCCAGTGCCTCCCTAGATCAGCCTGACGTCGTCCCTTCCCTCAAAATCCAGCCCGTGGCTACCTGACACCCCGAAAGTGATTTGGATTTGTTTGGTGGGCATTTCCCAGCCGTTTCCCGGAGACTTGGTTTCAGAAGGAGGATTTCACGTGTTCCGCTGCAGAGTGATGGTGGTGCTGCAGTGCGGAGGGCCTGGTGGTGTTGATTAGCAAGACGTGTGTGCTGAGGGGACAGGTGATATAGTTCAGGGGCTGGGCCCCCTGGCGGTCTGGGGAGGGAATTCCTATTTCATGGGCACTCCAAGAGAAAGAGAAGAGGCTCAGAAGTCAGGACCAAGATCGGCCACAGGTGCCCTGTGTGAAGAGGGCATTTCGGGAGCCGGCCCGTGCTGCGTGCGTGGGTGCTGGTGTCAGGCACCCGGGTTCACAGCCACCGTGCCACTTCCTGACCTGGCAAGTCACTGATACTCTCTGAGATGTCATTTCCTCCTTTCTACAGAAAAGATTAATTTCCAAGAGGGGGAATAAGCGAGACAGTGGCCTGGCTCCTAGCTCGGGCTTCCCGAACGGTGTCCTTTCTGATCGCTATCTCCACACTGACATCTGTGCACGGAGAATCCTTTAGCTCCCAACAAGCTCCTGGAGAAAGGCTCCCTGCTTTGCAAGCAAGCTCATGGTGAGGGCAGAGATGGATAGGAACCTTGCTTACCCAGTGCCAGAGGGCGTGGGGATCTCCTCCAACAAGCCCCATGGAACGAGTCACCGCCACAGCATTTGGACACACTCAGTGAACCTGCATGGTCTGGAGCGACGGTGCCAATTCCAGAGAGGTTGAGCAACTTACCCAAGGGCACACAGCCTAGACTCAAAGGACCAAACCTACACTACAGCTGTCTCACCTCCCGGCCACCTGGTGCCGGTTATGACACCACTGGAGGCTGAATCCGGCCTCTCCTTTTTCAGGGCCGCAAGGGTCTTCGGAGACAGTCCAGCTGTGCTCCTGGCTGCAGAGGTGGGAGGCTGAAGCCCAGAGAGGTCACAGAGCTGTGCAGAGGGTTCTGACTGCCAGCTGCTCAGTGCTTTCCCACTGCTGCCTCTGGGCCAGGTGTTCAGTGTCCTCACCTTTCATGGCATGACATGCTGTCCGGTTGGGCGGGGGGCTGCAGTCAGCCTGCAGGAGGGCCAGTCCCATCTGTGCCACAGATAGCCATGGGACATAACCTCGCTGTGGCTCAGTCTCCTCTGCTCTAAAGGGCAAAAAAATAGTGTCTGGCTCTCGGGATGAAAGAACTGAATCCGTGCAAAGAATGTCAGAATATACTGGGCACTCAGGGAGTAATCTATCATATCACCTATTTATTTATTTATTTGTTATCATTAGCCTAGGAGACATTGTTCTCCTTCCAGACACGCAAACAAGGATGGTGTGTTTAGCTCTGTGTTCTGGGTCGTCCTCATCAACCCTGTGAGCATGGGACCACTTCCCCGGCGGGGGTTATCCTCCCTTCACGCAAGGAGCCATTGACACTACAGATAGAAAGCCGTGAGCAAGACAGTCGGTGTCCTCCTAACAGATGCAGAAGGATCCTGCCATCTCTGCTGTCACCTGCACCAGGATTTCCCTACCATTTTCTTTTCAGGGATTTTCTGAAATATGTTGTACCAAAAGAAGCCTCTTGAACACTGCTGAAGGAGAGAGTCAGAAGGAAGCCACAAAAGCATAAATACATTCCTATTCTGCCACTTCGGCCCCCCCCCCCCCCCCCCCCAGGATTCAGCTGGACACGGTAGAGACGGGCTGAAGACACAGCTCTGGGCCAAAGGGGAGCTTTCTCACTGACTCTCTCTTTCAGCTGCGAAGCCACAAGACCACAGAAGCAGGGCACCACTCCCCAGCACTGTGTGCCTGCCTTTACTGTAGCCTCCTCGTACTGTAGGTAGTTTGGCCTTTGGGAAACGGGCTGCTGACTACTAGCTCCCTTCCGGGTTGGTGTGACAATTCAAAGAGCAAAAGTGATTAACAAGGCTTGGCATGGACTCCATGGTGTGTAATCGTCAGGACTACCCAAAGGGAACTCTCCACTTGTCTCGCTTTGTTATTTCATGCCAGGTCTGCCTATCGCCTACAGTGATGCCTTCCCTGGGGAGCACCCCATGATCAGGGAACCTCCACCCTGGCGTGGGGTGGACCGGCCACGGTGAGGAGCGCCCCTGCAAAGTTTAGGCAAAGGAGCCCCCGGAGAAATGCGCCATGATCCCTCCAGGAAAGGAACACACAAGTGACGACTAGCGGCCGAAGGCAATGTTCATCGCGGGGCGGTTACAGGAGACGGTACCGGGAAAGGGCTTCCAAAGGACCGTGGTGGGGACCGGGGCTGCCAACGCCTGGGGACACACGGGGTGGGCGAAACGGCGGTGAGGGTCACATGCGCCTGCGGTCTCTGACACCGCTCCCCGGCTCCGGCCAAGCCAGGGACACGAGCGGGAGGCGGGGGCTGTTCTCAGGCTGCAGGAAACGGCGACCCGGAGGCCGGCGGCGCGCGGCCTGGGGCGGGGAAGACCGGAGGACGCGGGAGCTGGATTCCTGCACAACCCGGCAACAGGGGGGCTGCTCCCGTCGGCCACATCGCGAAGGGGCGGCCAGGGGGCTGGGACACCGCTTACCGCACGGCACCCGCTTCCTCCGCTCCAGCCGGCACCGAAGTGGAATCGTGCGCTCGGCCCCGCGTGTTGCTCACAGCCCGGCCCAGGGCGCCGCGGGCAGCGCGGGCGCGGGCGCGGGCGCGGATCCGCGGGGCGGGTGCAAGGCGGGGGCGGGGCCTCTGCGCCCGGGCCGCCTCCTCGGCCTATAACTGAGCCCACGGGCTCCTGGCTCCCACACGCCCCCGACCGGACCAGTGAAGCCGCTTCGCCCCTTGCTTTGGACCTCGGGCCTCACTCCTCCTCCAGATGGACCCCAAGTGCTCCTGCCCCACTGGTAAGGGAACCCTGGCTTTGAGCCTTAGGATGCCCCCCTTCGCAGGCACAGGACGAGAAGGGAGGGTTTTGAGTTGGAGCTCAGGAGGACTCCTGTCACGGGTCCCAGGGCTTTCTTGCCTGCCAGGCTCCTGAGAGCATGTCAGTCTCCCTTTGCCTCTCCGTTAACACTGAGGGCACGGAGGCTCCAGGCTGTCCTTCTTGAGGTCACCCAGCTGGTCAGGGGACTGCTAGACCGGGACCCAGTGTTTGGAGGAGGCCTCGGAGCTGCCAGGACTTGATGGGAGGAGGGGACATTGCCTCTTTCGGGTTCAGGCCATGGGCCCTGGCCCCCAGCCCCAGTCAGCCTGGGCTGGGTCTGGAGCCTGGGACCTTCCCTGTGGAGTCCATCAGGAGGGGACCTACTCTCCTTGGACCAGAAGAGAGGAGCTGGGGCTTCTCTATCCGCCTGAGTGGACACGAGCTCCCAGGGCTGGGTCCTGACAGAGGAGGAGGGCTCAGGGAGGCATTGCTGACCGTCTGCTCTAGCTCCTGCATCCCTCTCCCTGCTCACCGCGGGCCTTTCCCTTCCTGGCAGGCGGCTCCTGCAGCTGCGCTGGCTCCTGCACCTGCAAAGCCTGCAGATGCACCTCCTGCAAGAAGAGTGAGTGTGCGGGGCCTTCTCTGGGAATGCGGGGTCTGGGCTGAGTGCGAGCAGGGAGCCCAGAGCTCAGCAGGCAGGAGCAGGACAGTGACCAAACTTCCCGGTAACCCCCACCACCACCACCACCCCCCCCCCCCCCTCACCAGGAAGGGATTCACAATCAGAGCTGGAATCACCTTCCAGATGACCGAGACCCAGGCGCGCACTAGAGAACAGGGAGACTGAGGCCCAGACGGGTCATTAACAAACAACCTCAGACCTGTCAGTAGAACTAGTCCTCCTGCCTCCTGAGTCACGCTTCTGAATCTTCTCAGGGACTGAAGCACTTTAGGGACATGAACTAGTGACCGTGTGTGGTTTCTCGGACCTGGGGCAGCCCCTTCCTGTCGAAGCAGCCCAGAGCGTCCCTATCCCGAGCGGGAGCTGCTCTGTCAGGGCTTTGCCTCCACTTTGATCCTCAGGACTTTGCTCACATCACTGACGGTGCTGGGCGCTGGCTTTCTCTTGTCCCCGGAGGCCCTGCTCACTGTCTCTCCAAGGCTCTGTGCCCTGTCCTGGGCACAGATGGGGCAGGCAACCTGAACCTAGTGTCTGAGAGCAATGATCTCAGGGCAGAGGACACCATCCTAAACTCAGGGTCTGGGCCTGAGGGCAGCTGGGGCCAGGCCTGCTGCTGGGAAGGGTGGCTCCGGACAACGCGTGGTCCGACCGCACGCTGCCCTCGCTTCCCCAGGCTGCTGCTCCTGCTGCCCCGTGGGCTGCGCCAAGTGTGCCCAGGGCTGCGTCTGCAAAGGGGCCTCGGACAAGTGCAGCTGCTGTGCCTGATGTCGCGGAGAGCCTGCCCCGGGTGTCAACAGAGCAACCAGGACGAACCTGCATTTTACCGTTTTTCATACAACCGGACCTGACGCTACATTCCTTTTTCTATGAAATATGTGAGCTGTAATAAAAGTTGTTGACTTCATTCTGGCTCTGTCTTCCTTTGTCTGTCTTGGACAAAGAGACTCCGTGCCCATCAGGGCTGGCGTGGGGAACTGGGCTGGAAGTGCAGAGACCTCGGCTCTGGACCAAAGAGGACCCTCCCCCACCCCCCAAAACACACACACACACACGGAGCGTCTTAGCCGCTTAGGTTAATGTGAGCTTCAGTTTCTCAGCTCCAAAGGAAAGCCTCGCCCAGAAGACACAGGGCATCGGACACACAGAGGACGCACTCCCTCTAGTCCCCTTAGGAGTATGGATTGCAGAGCAAGTGGTCCGTTTCTCATTTTCCTTCTCTGGGGGCCCCTGCCAAACTCAGTCCTCGGTGATGAGAGCCTGGAAAAGCACCCAGAGGGGATGGAACCCCACACCCCTCTTGTTTGACTTCTACACGGGGCTTGCGTCTAACACACCCTGGAAAGACCTATTTGTATTTTCTGCCACAGTTTTCACCCTGGTCAGTAAAAAGAATCGCTAAGAAAAAAATGTAAAAGGACACGATATGGGAAACCCATTTTTCCCTTCAACACGTAAAATCACCTTAACACGTGGAGGAGCAATTCTGAAAATTAGAGGCTCTCATAGGCTGCACATACATTGAAGTGTGTGCTTGAGTCCCGGGAACACTTCACACATGCCCCACTGTGTGGACCACACACGCCTGGAGCAGCTCTGCCCCCTGCCTCCCCACACGCAACATCAGTCTTGGCTCGCCCAGGGCTACGGACAGGACACTCGCCACCCCTGACGGCTCCCTGCAGGGGCTTGGCCCTGAATCTTCGCCAGTGCCTCCCTAGATCAGCCTGACGTCGTCCCTTCCCTCAAAATCCAGCCCGTGGCTACCTGACACCCCGAAAGTGATTTGGATTTGTTTGGTGGGCATTTCCCAGCCGTTTCCCGGAGACTTGGTTTCAGAAGGAGGACTTCACGTGTTCCGCTGCAGAGTGATGGTGGTGCTGCAGTGCGGAGGGCCTGGTGGTGTTGATTAGCAAGACGTGTGTGCTGAGGGGACAGGTGATATAGTTCAGGGGCTGGGCCCCCTGGCGGTCTGGGGAGGGAATTCCTATTTCATGGGCACTCCAAGAGAAAGAGAAGAGGCTCAGAAGTCAGGACCAAGATCGGCCACAGGTGCCCTGTGTGAAGAGGGCATTTCGGGAGCCGGCCCGTGCTGCGTGCGTGGGTGCTGGTGTCAGGCACCCGGGTTCACAGCCACCGTGCCACTTCCTGACCTGGCAAGTCACTGATACTCTCTGAGATGTCATTTCCTCCTTTCTACAGAAAAGATTAATTTCCAAGAGGGGGAATAAGCGAGACAGTGGCCTGGCTCCTAGCTCGGGCTTCCCGAACGGTGTCCTTTCTGATCGCTATCTCCACACTGACATCTGTGCACGGAGAATCCTTTAGCTCCCAACAAGCTCCTGGAGAAAGGCTCCCTGCTTTGCAAGCAAGCTCATGGTGAGGGCAGAGATGGATAGGAACCTTGCTTACCCAGTGCCAGAGGGCGTGGGGATCTCCTCCAACAAGCCCCATGGAACGAGTCACCGCCACAGCATTTGGACACACTCAGTGAACCTGCATGGTCTGGAGCGACGGTGCCAATTCCAGAGAGGTTGAGCAACTTACCCAAGGGCACACAGCCTAGACTCAAAGGACCAAACCTACACTACAGCTGTCTCACCTCCCGGCCACCTGGTGCCGGTTATGACACCACTGGAGGCTGAATCCGGCCTCTCCTTTTTCAGGGCCGCAAGGGTCTTCGGAGACAGTCCAGCTGTGCTCCTGGCTGCAGAGGTGGGAGGCTGAAGCCCAGAGAGGTCACAGAGCTGTGCAGAGGGTTCTGACTGCCAGCTGCTCAGTGCTTTCCCACTGCTGCCTCTGGGCCAGGTGTTCAGTGTCCTCACCTTTCATGGCATGACATGCTGTCCGGTTGGGCGGGGGGCTGCAGTCAGCCTGCAGGAGGGCCAGTCCCATCTGTGCCACAGATAGCCATGGGACATAACCTCGCTGTGGCTCAGTCTCCTCTGCTCTAAAGGGCAAAAAAATAGTGTCTGGCTCTCGGGATGAAAGAACTGAATCCGTGCAAAGAATGTCAGAATATACTGGGCACTCAGGGAGTAATCTATCATATCACCTATTTATTTATTTATTTGTTATCATTAGCCTAGGAGACATTGTTCTCCTTCCAGACACGCAAACAAGGATGGTGTGTTTAGCTCTGTGTTCTGGGTCGTCCTCATCAACCCTGTGAGCATGGGACCACTTCCCCGGCGGGGGTTATCCTCCCTTCACGCAAGGAGCCATTGACACTACAGATAGAAAGCCGTGAGCAAGACAGTCGGTGTCCTCCTAACAGATGCAGAAGGATCCTGCCATCTCTGCTGTCACCTGCACCAGGATTTCCCTACCATTTTCTTTTCAGGGATTTTCTGAAATATGTTGTACCAAAAGAAGCCTCTTGAACACTGCTGAAGGAGAGAGTCAGAAGGAAGCCACAAAAGCATAAATACATTCCTATTCTGCCACTTCGGCCCCCCCCCCCCCCCCCCCCAGGATTCAGCTGGACACGGTAGAGACGGGCTGAAGACACAGCTCTGGGCCAAAGGGGAGCTTTCTCACTGACTCTCTCTTTCAGCTGCGAAGCCACAAGACCACAGAAGCAGGGCACCACTCCCCAGCACTGTGTGCCTGCCTTTACTGTAGCCTCCTCGTACTGTAGGTAGTTTGGCCTTTGGGAAACGGGCTGCTGACTACTAGCTCCCTTCCGGGTTGGTGTGACAATTCAAAGAGCAAAAGTGATTAACAAGGCTTGGCATGGACTCCATGGTGTGTAATCGTCAGGACTACCCAAAGGGAACTCTCCACTTGTCTCGCTTTGTTATTTCATGCCAGGTCTGCCTATCGCCTACAGTGATGCCTTCCCTGGGGAGCACCCCATGATCAGGGAACCTCCACCCTGGCGTGGGGTGGACCGGCCACGGTGAGGAGCGCCCCTGCAAAGTTTAGGCAAAGGAGCCCCCGGAGAAATGCGCCATGATCCCTCCAGGAAAGGAACACACAAGTGACGACTAGCGGCCGAAGGCAATGTTCATCGCGGGGCGGTTACAGGAGACGGTACCGGGAAAGGGCTTCCAAAGGACCGTGGTGGGGACCGGGGCTGCCAACGCCTGGGGACACACGGGGTGGGCGAAACGGCGGTGAGGGTCACATGCGCCTGCGGTCTCTGACACCGCTCCCCGGCTCCGGCCAAGCCAGGGACACGAGCGGGAGGCGGGGGCTGTTCTCAGGCTGCAGGAAACGGCGACCCGGAGGCCGGCGGCGCGCGGCCTGGGGCGGGGAAGACCGGAGGACGCGGGAGCTGGATTCCTGCACAACCCGGCAACAGGGGGGCTGCTCCCGTCGGCCACATCGCGAAGGGGCGGCCAGGGGGCTGGGACACCGCTTACCGCACGGCACCCGCTTCCTCCGCTCCAGCCGGCACCGAAGTGGAATCGTGCGCTCGGCCCCGCGTGTTGCTCACAGCCCGGCCCAGGGCGCCGCGGGCAGCGCGGGCGCGGGCGCGGGCGCGGATCCGCGGGGCGGGTGCAAGGCGGGGGCGGGGCCTCTGCGCCCGGGCCGCCTCCTCGGCCTATAACTGAGCCCACGGGCTCCTGGCTCCCACACGCCCCCGACCGGACCAGTGAAGCCGCTTCGCCCCTTGCTTTGGACCTCGGGCCTCACTCCTCCTCCAGATGGACCCCAAGTGCTCCTGCCCCACTGGTAAGGGAACCCTGGCTTTGAGCCTTAGGATGCCCCCCTTCGCAGGCACAGGACGAGAAGGGAGGGTTTTGAGTTGGAGCTCAGGAGGACTCCTGTCACGGGTCCCAGGGCTTTCTTGCCTGCCAGGCTCCTGAGAGCATGTCAGTCTCCCTTTGCCTCTCCGTTAACACTGAGGGCACGGAGGCTCCAGGCTGTCCTTCTTGAGGTCACCCAGCTGGTCAGGGGACTGCTAGACCGGGACCCAGTGTTTGGAGGAGGCCTCGGAGCTGCCAGGACTTGATGGGAGGAGGGGACATTGCCTCTTTCGGGTTCAGGCCATGGGCCCTGGCCCCCAGCCCCAGTCAGCCTGGGCTGGGTCTGGAGCCTGGGACCTTCCCTGTGGAGTCCATCAGGAGGGGACCTACTCTCCTTGGACCAGAAGAGAGGAGCTGGGGCTTCTCTATCCGCCTGAGTGGACACGAGCTCCCAGGGCTGGGTCCTGACAGAGGAGGAGGGCTCAGGGAGGCATTGCTGACCGTCTGCTCTAGCTCCTGCATCCCTCTCCCTGCTCACCGCGGGCCTTTCCCTTCCTGGCAGGCGGCTCCTGCAGCTGCGCTGGCTCCTGCACCTGCAAAGCCTGCAGATGCACCTCCTGCAAGAAGAGTGAGTGTGCGGGGCCTTCTCTGGGAATGCGGGGTCTGGGCTGAGTGCGAGCAGGGAGCCCAGAGCTCAGCAGGCAGGAGCAGGACAGTGACCAAACTTCCCGGTAACCCCCACCACCACCACCACCCCCCCCCCCCCTCACCAGGAAGGGATTCACAATCAGAGCTGGAATCACCTTCCAGATGACCGAGACCCAGGCGCGCACTAGAGAACAGGGAGACTGAGGCCCAGACGGGTCATTAACAAACAACCTCAGACCTGTCAGTAGAACTAGTCCTCCTGCCTCCTGAGTCACGCTTCTGAATCTTCTCAGGGACTGAAGCACTTTAGGGACATGAACTAGTGACCGTGTGTGGTTTCTCGGACCTGGGGCAGCCCCTTCCTGTCGAAGCAGCCCAGAGCGTCCCTATCCCGAGCGGGAGCTGCTCTGTCAGGGCTTTGCCTCCACTTTGATCCTCAGGACTTTGCTCACATCACTGACGGTGCTGGGCGCTGGCTTTCTCTTGTCCCCGGAGGCCCTGCTCACTGTCTCTCCAAGGCTCTGTGCCCTGTCCTGGGCACAGATGGGGCAGGCAACCTGAACCTAGTGTCTGAGAGCAATGATCTCAGGGCAGAGGACACCATCCTAAACTCAGGGTCTGGGCCTGAGGGCAGCTGGGGCCAGGCCTGCTGCTGGGAAGGGTGGCTCCGGACAACGCGTGGTCCGACCGCACGCTGCCCTCGCTTCCCCAGGCTGCTGCTCCTGCTGCCCCGTGGGCTGCGCCAAGTGTGCCCAGGGCTGCGTCTGCAAAGGGGCCTCGGACAAGTGCAGCTGCTGTGCCTGATGTCGCGGAGAGCCTGCCCCGGGTGTCAACAGAGCAACCAGGACGAACCTGCATTTTACCGTTTTTCATACAACCGGACCTGACGCTACATTCCTTTTTCTATGAAATATGTGAGCTGTAATAAAAGTTGTTGACTTCATTCTGGCTCTGTCTTCCTTTGTCTGTCTTGGACAAAGAGACTCCGTGCCCATCAGGGCTGGCGTGGGGAACTGGGCTGGAAGTGCAGAGACCTCGGCTCTGGACCAAAGAGGACCCTCCCCCACCCCCCAAAACACACACACACACACGGAGCGTCTTAGCCGCTTAGGTTAATGTGAGCTTCAGTTTCTCAGCTCCAAAGGAAAGCCTCGCCCAGAAGACACAGGGCATCGGACACACAGAGGACGCACTCCCTCTATTCCCCTTAGGAGTATGGATTGCAGAGCAAGTGGTCCGTTTCTCATTTTCCTTCTCTGGGGGCCCCTGCCAAACTCAGTCCTCGGTGATGAGAGCCTGGAAAAGCACCCAGAGGGGATGGAACCCCACACCCCTCTTGTTTGACTTCTACACGGGGCTTGCGTCTAACACACCCTGGAAAGACCTATTTGTATTTTCTGCCACAGTTTTCACCCTGGTCAGTAAAAAGAATCGCTAAGAAAAAAATGTAAAAGGACACGATATGGGAAACCCATTTTTCCCTTCAACACGTAAAATCACCTTAACACGTGGAGGAGCAATTCTGAAAATTAGAGGCTCTCATAGGCTGCACATACATTGAAGTGTGTGCTTGAGTCCCGGGAACACTTCACACATGCCCCACTGTGTGGACCACACACGCCTGGAGCAGCTCTGCCCCCTGCCTCCCCACACGCAACATCAGTCTTGGCTCGCCCAGGGCTACGGACAGGACACTCGCCACCCCTGACGGCTCCCTGCAGGGGCTTGGCCCTGAATCTTCGCCAGTGCCTCCCTAGATCAGCCTGACGTCGTCCCTTCCCTCAAAATCCAGCCCGTGGCTACCTGACACCCCGAAAGTGATTTGGATTTGTTTGGTGGGCATTTCCCAGCCGTTTCCCGGAGACTTGGTTTCAGAAGGAGGACTTCACGTGTTCCGCTGCAGAGTGATGGTGGTGCTGCAGTGCGGAGGGCCTGGTGGTGTTGATTAGCAAGACGTGTGTGCTGAGGGGACAGGTGATATAGTTCAGGGGCTGGGCCCCCTGGCGGTCTGGGGAGGGAATTCCTATTTCATGGGCACTCCAAGAGAAAGAGAAGAGGCTCAGAAGTCAGGACCAAGATCGGCCACAGGTGCCCTGTGTGAAGAGGGCATTTCGGGAGCCGGCCCGTGCTGCGTGCGTGGGTGCTGGTGTCAGGCACCCGGGTTCACAGCCACCGTGCCACTTCCTGACCTGGCAAGTCACTGATACTCTCTGAGATGTCATTTCCTCCTTTCTACAGAAAAGATTAATTTCCAAGAGGGGGAATAAGCGAGACAGTGGCCTGGCTCCTAGCTCGGGCTTCCCGAACGGTGTCCTTTCTGATCGCTATCTCCACACTGACATCTGTGCACGGAGAATCCTTTAGCTCCCAACAAGCTCCTGGAGAAAGGCTCCCTGCTTTGCAAGCAAGCTCATGGTGAGGGCAGAGATGGATAGGAACCTTGCTTACCCAGTGCCAGAGGGCGTGGGGATCTCCTCCAACAAGCCCCATGGAACGAGTCACCGCCACAGCATTTGGACACACTCAGTGAACCTGCATGGTCTGGAGCGACGGTGCCAATTCCAGAGAGGTTGAGCAACTTACCCAAGGGCACACAGCCTAGACTCAAAGGACCAAACCTACACTACAGCTGTCTCACCTCCCGGCCACCTGGTGCCGGTTATGACACCACTGGAGGCTGAATCCGGCCTCTCCTTTTTCAGGGCCGCAAGGGTCTTCGGAGACAGTCCAGCTGTGCTCCTGGCTGCAGAGGTGGGAGGCTGAAGCCCAGAGAGGTCACAGAGCTGTGCAGAGGGTTCTGACTGCCAGCTGCTCAGTGCTTTCCCACTGCTGCCTCTGGGCCAGGTGTTCAGTGTCCTCACCTTTCATGGCATGACATGCTGTCCGGTTGGGCGGGGGGCTGCAGTCAGCCTGCAGGAGGGCCAGTCCCATCTGTGCCACAGATAGCCATGGGACATAACCTCGCTGTGGCTCAGTCTCCTCTGCTCTAAAGGGCAAAAAAATAGTGTCTGGCTCTCGGGATGAAAGAACTGAATCCGTGCAAAGAATGTCAGAATATACTGGGCACTCAGGGAGTAATCTATCATATCACCTATTTATTTATTTATTTGTTATCATTAGCCTAGGAGACATTGTTCTCCTTCCAGACACGCAAACAAGGATGGTGTGTTTAGCTCTGTGTTCTGGGTCGTCCTCATCAACCCTGTGAGCATGGGACCACTTCCCCGGCGGGGGTTATCCTCCCTTCACGCAAGGAGCCATTGACACTACAGATAGAAAGCCGTGAGCAAGACAGTCGGTGTCCTCCTAACAGATGCAGAAGGATCCTGCCATCTCTGCTGTCACCTGCACCAGGATTTCCCTACCATTTTCTTTTCAGGGATTTTCTGAAATATGTTGTACCAAAAGAAGCCTCTTGAACACTGCTGAAGGAGAGAGTCAGAAGGAAGCCACAAAAGCATAAATACATTCCTATTCTGCCACTTCGGCCCCCCCCCCCCCCCCCCCCCAGGATTCAGCTGGACACGGTAGAGACGGGCTGAAGACACAGCTCTGGGCCAAAGGGGAGCTTTCTCACTGACTCTCTCTTTCAGCTGCGAAGCCACAAGACCACAGAAGCAGGGCACCACTCCCCAGCACTGTGTGCCTGCCTTTACTGTAGCCTCCTCGTACTGTAGGTAGTTTGGCCTTTGGGAAACGGGCTGCTGACTACTAGCTCCCTTCCGGGTTGGTGTGACAATTCAAAGAGCAAAAGTGATTAACAAGGCTTGGCATGGACTCCATGGTGTGTAATCGTCAGGACTACCCAAAGGGAACTCTCCACTTGTCTCGCTTTGTTATTTCATGCCAGGTCTGCCTATCGCCTACAGTGATGCCTTCCCTGGGGAGCACCCCATGATCAGGGAACCTCCACCCTGGCGTGGGGTGGACCGGCCACGGTGAGGAGCGCCCCTGCAAAGTTTAGGCAAAGGAGCCCCCGGAGAAATGCGCCATGATCCCTCCAGGAAAGGAACACACAAGTGACGACTAGCGGCCGAAGGCAATGTTCATCGCGGGGCGGTTACAGGAGACGGTACCGGGAAAGGGCTTCCAAAGGACCGTGGTGGGGACCGGGGCTGCCAACGCCTGGGGACACACGGGGTGGGCGAAACGGCGGTGAGGGTCACATGCGCCTGCGGTCTCTGACACCGCTCCCCGGCTCCGGCCAAGCCAGGGACACGAGCGGGAGGCGGGGGCTGTTCTCAGGCTGCAGGAAACGGCGACCCGGAGGCCGGCGGCGCGCGGCCTGGGGCGGGGAAGACCGGAGGACGCGGGAGCTGGATTCCTGCACAACCCGGCAACAGGGGGGCTGCTCCCGTCGGCCACATCGCGAAGGGGCGGCCAGGGGGCTGGGACACCGCTTACCGCACGGCACCCGCTTCCTCCGCTCCAGCCGGCACCGAAGTGGAATCGTGCGCTCGGCCCCGCGTGTTGCTCACAGCCCGGCCCAGGGCGCCGCGGGCAGCGCGGGCGCGGGCGCGGATCCGCGGGGCGGGTGCAAGGCGGGGGCGGGGCCTCTGCGCCCGGGCCGCCTCCTCGGCCTATAACTGAGCCCACGGGCTCCTGGCTCCCACACGCCCCCGACCGGACCAGTGAAGCCGCTTCGCCCCTTGCTTTGGACCTCGGGCCTCACTCCTCCTCCAGATGGACCCCAAGTGCTCCTGCCCCACTGGTAAGGGAACCCTGGCTTTGAGCCTTAGGATGCCCCCCTTCGCAGGCACAGGACGAGAAGGGAGGGTTTTGAGTTGGAGCTCAGGAGGACTCCTGTCACGGGTCCCAGGGCTTTCTTGCCTGCCAGGCTCCTGAGAGCATGTCAGTCTCCCTTTGCCTCTCCGTTAACACTGAGGGCACGGAGGCTCCAGGCTGTCCTTCTTGAGGTCACCCAGCTGGTCAGGGGACTGCTAGACCGGGACCCAGTGTTTGGAGGAGGCCTCGGAGCTGCCAGGACTTGATGGGAGGAGGGGACATTGCCTCTTTCGGGTTCAGGCCATGGGCCCTGGCCCCCAGCCCCAGTCAGCCTGGGCTGGGTCTGGAGCCTGGGACCTTCCCTGTGGAGTCCATCAGGAGGGGACCTACTCTCCTTGGACCAGAAGAGAGGAGCTGGGGCTTCTCTATCCGCCTGAGTGGACACGAGCTCCCAGGGCTGGGTCCTGACAGAGGAGGAGGGCTCAGGGAGGCATTGCTGACCGTCTGCTCTAGCTCCTGCATCCCTCTCCCTGCTCACCGCGGGCCTTTCCCTTCCTGGCAGGCGGCTCCTGCAGCTGCGCTGGCTCCTGCACCTGCAAAGCCTGCAGATGCACCTCCTGCAAGAAGAGTGAGTGTGCGGGGCCTTCTCTGGGAATGCGGGGTCTGGGCTGAGTGCGAGCAGGGAGCCCAGAGCTCAGCAGGCAGGAGCAGGACAGTGACCAAACTTCCCGGTAAC